>NW_021939632.1:14006624-14008281 GCF_001715985.3 Manacus vitellinus | reverse complement strand
CCTCCCGCCGCCAAAACAACCACGCTGCGGAATAAGCACCCACGTCCTTCCCTTCGTCCTTCTTCGTCCTTTCCCCCGGCGTTTCATCAAGCCACCGGTGCAGAACTATGGTTAACTTTATTTTTTATTTTCTTAAAATTGATAGGTGCCTTTGCGGATAACCTCACCTCGATGTTGGGGATTAAAAAATAAAACGATAAAAAAAAGATAAATAATTTTTATATGTAGATTTGAAACAGAAGCCCCCCGTGTTTAAGGTATCCTTTTTAGCCGTGAACGAAATCGTCCGGCGGGGGTGGGGACTGGTCTCAGGCGGCGGTGCCGGCGCGGCTCCCGCCCGTGATCTGCCTCCGGGCGGGTTTCGTGCCCCGACGGGGCTTCCCCGGGTCGGGCGCCGAGCCGCGGCGAGCCCTCGCCTCCACCACCACCGCCCCGCCGGCAACCTTGCCACTAACCCTTCCCTTGCGCCGTTTGATGTCTAGGATCGTGGGGGGAAAAAAAACAGGGTATTTTTTGTTATTTATTATGGATAACTTAAACACTCTTTAATGTTTCTTTTACAATCAGCAGAGATTATTTAAATAAATTATTGTTTCCATGGTGCCCACGCTGAGTTTATTTGGGGATGGGAGAGGTTGAGGGTGTCGATCCGGACCCGGGCGTTCGCTGCGTCCCCTCCACCCCCTCCCCATTGCAACTGTTGCCGCAAGTGTGCAACTTCCCCCCTTCTTCCCCCTTTTCCCATCTACAATAAAATCTCGCCCCTGCCAGTCTTCTCGGCGAGGCCATGAATCACTCAGCGCTGCCTGCAGCAGCCTAGAGCCGCCCTCCCTCTCCCCTCCCCCGCCTGCTGGCGCCAGTGACATTTCACCCGGGACAGAGTCCTGCCGTTTCCCGGCTTCCCAGACAGTCCGGAGGGGTTTGGGGCAGGGCCGTGTCCAAGGACCTCAGTACTCCTGGAGCTGGTCCCCGGGCGCAGCCCTGCCCCAGAGACATTTCGCTGTGCCCCTCTGGCTGTGGCACCCAGGCCAGCAGCCTGTGTGGGAGCTTTGCTTGAGCCAGAGCTGATGGCTGCCCCCGAGCCACTCTGTGGCTCTTCGAGGGCTGGAGGCACCGACTGGACCTCTCCGAGATGTGCCCCTGGAGGACTGGACCCCTTAGGATGTTCCTCTCTGGGATGCAGCCCCTCAGCCTCCACCCTTCATAGCTCCTCTGGGATGTACCCCACGAGGATAGGATCCCTCCAGGCTTAACTCTTTTTCAGGCTGCACCCCCTCCCAGTTGCACCTTTCTGAGACGTATCCCTCGAGGGGTGGACCCCTCCCTGATGTAGCCCGCTGGAATGCTCCATTCCACTCCATTCCATTCCCTGCACCCCTCTGAGCTGAACCCTCACTTTATGACCTCGGCTGCAGCCTTCAGGGCTGCCGCTTCTAGGGATGCCCACCTTCCACCTGTGCTCTTCCAAGCTGTAACCCTGAGGGGTGCATCCCTTCGGGCTGCATCCCTAGAGATCCTAGTGCTGGAAGAAGCAAAAACGGATGGGAGGGGGGGTCTCCGGCCCTTGTCGCCCCACCATCCTTGGAGGTGGAGGCAGCAGGAGACAGAGCCATGAGGAAGATCCCGCTGCAGACAAGATGATGAAGAGGCCCAGACT
>NW_021939632.1:13733158-14006175 GCF_001715985.3 Manacus vitellinus | reverse complement strand
GGCCGCGGGGAGACCTCAGCCCCGACTCGGGCSGGGGGACAAAGGTTCCCCGCTGGCGTGCGGCGAACCGTCGGGGCGGCGGGCGTGGAGCGGGGCGGCACGCGTGGAGACAGGGGCTGTGTCCCCAGCAGCGCGGTGTTTCCGCGGACCCTGGCGGAGGGAGGAGGGGGGGATGTGGGATACACCCCTTTGGCAGGTGACAAGTTTTGCTAAACTGATCGTCCGAGATGCACGAGGAGACCGTGGGCGCGGGCTGAGACGGAGACGGTTCCCTTCCCGTTCCCCGCCCCGTCGTTTTTACAGACACTTTTCTCAGTTAAATAAAGTTCCCCCCAAACACCTGCGCCCAGCGTCTCCAGCCCCATGCAGCAGTGCTGTGCGGTGTGTGGCCCCGTGGGGTTGGGCAGGATGTCGACAGCCGCGTGGGGTTCCCGGGACGGGACCTACCCAGCGGGGGACGCTTGTCAGCGGTCGGGGAGCAGAGCACACCGCACCCAGGACGGGGCCTCCGCGCTTTCTTTCTGCTATTTAGTTATTTAGTATTTTATTATTTATTTATTACTATTTATTTGCTGTCTGCTAGCAGCGGTTCTCTCTGGGCTATCTGCACATGGTGTATGCGATGGGTTTTCCGTGTTTCAGCATCCCCGTATCTCCCTGAGCCCTTCTAGCCTCCTCATTTCGCCCACTGCTCGCATCCTAAACGCAGCTCACACCGTGCTGGGGTCGGCGAAGGCAGGGGCGCGCTGCAGCTCTGCGCGTACCGCAGATGCATACGTATAGATATGTGCATGTTTGTAATCTGCTTTCTTCTTCTATTTTCCTGTCCGATAGATGGGACAGGATCTATCTGTCCGATAGATAGGGCAGGCGCTGAGAACCATGAGCCCTCGCACAAGACACAGTGACGCGGGACTCGGCCGCCCGGGGCCGGGCAGAGCCGCGGGGAACGGGATAACCGAGGGGCGACAGCTGCCCCGGCCCCCCCAGCACTCCGGGGAGCGCTGGGGAGCGGGGGAGGGAGCCTGGGGGGGTCGGGAGCGATTCCACCCCACGTCCCAGCGCCGAGGGCCCCCCCGTCGGACCCGGGCTCGGGCTCCCGGCGGAGCGGCTGAAGCGGGGCCGGTCCCGAGGGGGCGGCCGGGGTAAGTGACAGCTCCGCGGCCAGCCCTGTCCGGGGGGGCGGCCTGGCAGCCGCCCGGGCGAGAGGCACCCCTGCCTCCCCGGTGCACGGGCGGGGCCGGCCGGGCTTGTACCGTTGGGAGGCAATTTACTCATTTGCCCGGTGAAAAGAGAAAGCACGAGAAATTCAATTAAAGCGGCTCTGGCAAAAGGAGTTATTTGAGGCATGAATGTCTCCCCTAAAGCTGAAGCAATCATGTGGCATTAGACACTTCCGGAATCCTATAGCCAACTTGAAAAATCCCAGACCCCTTTTTTCCCTAATTTTTGCTCTGATCTGTAATTTTATCCACATTTGCACTAGTTTGAGCATTCTGGCTCTCCCATCTGAAAGCCTGCAATTACTATATAATTCTTCGCAATTTCACATGTCCTAATATGGACTGTAATTTTTGCGCAAGACAATTTCCTGCTATTTCAAGCATCAACATTGTCAAAGTTGTATGTACATAATAAATGGGAATATCAATGCATAGTTTTTAGCATAACATCTTGACTCCTCGATAATTATATCCGTTCGGAGCCTACGCAGAATTAGCCTGAATTGCATGGTAACTGCTGCTGCTTTAAAATTTTTAAAAATTACTCATAATTTTCCCAAAGATTACCAAGATCTCGAGTGCACAATGTCATCAGCGTAATGAAGAGTAAACATTTATGCTAATAATCTGCAATTTTTTTCATCAGCTATAAAGACAGAGGCTATATAGCAGAAAATTTCAGTCATATTCTGCAAGAGCAGAGCTGCAAAAAGGCTGCTGCGCTCAGAGGCATGTGCATCTCTGGGGGATCTCAATCCACATTTGCACTCTCAGGATATTATTATTGTGCTCGGCTTCATTTTTTTTTTCGCTTTCTTTCTCCCTCCCCTATCCTCTCCCTCTCTCACACACTCTCTCGCTCCTCTAACTTTCGTAGCAAAAAGCCGCGTTCGGTCCTTTGGTTTGTTGTAAAGCAAAGACTTGTGCCCAGAGCCTCAGGGACTGAGGCGGAAGGTAAGGGTGGCGACACAGGCTCCTTTCTCGCGGGGGTAGGTGAGTGCACGGGGCGCGACGTGGATGGATGCCCCGCGCGGGCCGCGAGAGGGGGGAAGCACCGGCGGCGGCTCCACCGGCCCAGTCTCCCTGCAAAACTTCCCGCCGGCGGCACCAGGGCGAGGAAGGGGAGCGGGACGGTCTCCGGGGCGGGGCTGGCCGCGCAGAGCCGCGCCGGGGCATTCCCGCCGGGGCGTGTCCGGCCGGGCATCACCGCGGCCGAGCCGCGCCAGCCGCGGAGCCAGCGCGGCAGAGCGGCGCGGGGGCGGCGCGGGGGACCCTCCCGCCCGGGGCCGCCGCGGTGCCCGGGGCTGCGGCGCCGGGGCAGCGCTCGTTTTCGGCGGCGGTTTTTGTGGTGCGCGTTTGTCCGGTTCCTTGCGGAGGGGTGGCGTACTGCCCGGTGCCAGCCGGGAGCCGGCAGGGGAAGGCGCCGACGCCCAGGGGACATGGCACTTTTGCACGGGCATGAGAGCGGCGGTGGCGGCGAGAGCGGGGCAGGTGGGCGGGCGGCGGAAGAGCGGAGAGACCGGCGGCTGGGATTTCTTATCCCCCTCTGTCAAACGAAGGGAGCAAATTCGGAATGCAAACGGGCTCTGATATTTGATTTTTTTTCTAGTTTCAGGGGCCGCTCTGTGCTCTGCAATTAGATTGACACATGTACAACATCCCCAGCCATTGAAAGGGGTTCGCAGGGACACTCCAAGGGGATTTTTTTTTCCTTTTTCTTTTTGGGTGGAAGATATTAAAGAGGTATCTGTTGTTTGGCAATTTTGCTAAGTCTGTCTTCATTACTTCAACATTGTGCATTTGCTAATTTGGAAGCCCCTTCCTATTGACAGCTCTGCTCCATACACCTGCAAGCAATTTGCAGAGCTCCAATATAGGAGAATTGCAGAGATGGCAGCTCGCACCTATTTTATTTTTTTTTTCTTCGCTTTTCTCAATGCACAGCAAATTTGGCTTTCAGTGCGTTATCTCTTTTGTTAATGCAAAAAGATTCCCTGGGCGAAAAAATTGCTCATAATTACCAGAGAGATGGGGAAACTGCATTAGAATAAATAAACCTGAAATTACTGTAATTATGTTGTGTTTGATGGGCTCGGCTTGTAATCAAGAAGAGAATACAGTGAAATGATGCTGACCCTCTTGGGTTTGCAGCTGTACGCGCACTTTGGGGTCTTTTTTTGCAGAAAAGAGTCATTTTGATCATCATTAAGCTGTGTGTAACCTATTTCAGAAGTGTTTGAAAATGAGGGGCACTTTTTTTTTTCCCCAACAAGGAAAAAATATATCCCAAAATTACATTTTGCCATTTACAGACTCATCCATAAGGTTGTGTTTGCCGGGTGACAATTGGTAAAGGTATAATATTCGAAATCAGGACTTAATCATTGTAATGAGGTATTGTTTCAATATAAGCACCTTTGGATTATTCATAGTTTAATTAATATCCTCATTATGAAAATCTTCGAATCAGATATTTGATGAACTACTTGTCAGCAACAAGGCAGAATTAATTAGGCCTGTATTGAGATTAACATTTTCAAATGTACAATTATAATAGCCTCTAACTCAAGACCGCCTCGCTGAGAGAAAACTAATAATTTCTCTATTTAAACTGTTAGCAAGACGTTATTGAATTAGGAGAAGCTAATATATCTTTAAAACGCTCCGAGCTGCTTGACCACCACGTTCCTGTCCGGTTAAAGGCATTTGTGGTCTCCGGCTGAGCCGCCGCGGGAACTGCGCGGATCCTGCGGCGCTGCGGGGACGCGGAGCCTTCCGATTCCGCTCGGGGCTTCGAGCCGATCGGGTCCGGGCTCGGGCCGTGGCACCGCGGGAAGTGCAAAGATGGGGAGCGTTTTCCAGGTCGGATCCAACACCCCGCGGGCCACGGCGCCGCGTGCGCGCCAGGGCGGGTGCTGCGCTGCCGCGCATCGGCTGCGCTCCGGCCCCGCGCAGTGGGGAGTGGGTGCGCCTTTCGGGGCGGGTGAGCATCGCCCGCGGGGCTGCACGGCCGATCCGCCGCGGAACCTGCGCGAAGAGACGCGCACGGCCAGCCGGCCCAGCCCGGCCGCTCCCGGTGCCCTCCGCCCTGCAGCGCTTTGCTGACCAGCAGCGGCCCGGGCTGAGCGCCGGCGGCGCGGGGTGAGCGCGGCGACAGCGGTACGGCCTCGCGCCGACGGGACAGGCAGCTGGCTCGGCTGTCGGGACGGGGGGCCGGGGCTGTCCCGGCCTGTCCGCATCCCTCTCCCGTCCCAGGAACTGTTCCCGGATCCCCCTCGGCCCCCGGGTGAGGGTCCCGCAGCCCATCACGGCGGCCGCCGCCGCCTAACTCGGTCTGGTGGGGCGCAAGGGGACACGCTGCCCTGTCCGGGGCGCGTCGACCCCCTTACTCTGTGTCGCCTCCCGGTTACGGCCACCGCCGTCCCGCCGCGGAGCGCAGAGCCTGGCCCGGGCCCCGCTCCCGGCTGCGCTACGAGACAAGGGAGCACGAGTGTCTCTTTTTCCAAACCATAATTTTACTGTCTCAAAGAAACTTTATAACTTATGTACAAAGATTTGTGTGGGTTTTTTCCATTTCCTCCCCCAGATACAAAGCAATAAGTTAACATTCTCAATATAAAACTAAACTTTGACATATAGAACACTAAACACAGCCGAGCTCAGTTTATCACATCTTCCGACTTTCACAAGTAAAATGTCAAGATCTCAGTACACAAAGCATCATGTTTTACAGCCACACGAAACAGAACAGAAATAATAATTAAAAAAGGCTAAATTTGTGCAACATGTTTACAGAACAATAATAATAATAATAATAATAATAATAAAGAATAAAATATGTACAGTGAGTAGCTCCTGCACGTCGGTTTGTGCATTTCGACTTTGGGCCGGCTTTGCGCGGGGAGGTCGCGCCGGGACTGTGCGGGTGCGCTTGCCCACCCTCCCGGCGGGTCCCCCCCGTCGCCACCGCCCTCGGGGCTCTCGTTCCGTCCTCCGCGCCTTGCTTCACCTCAGCAAAGCGCTCGGCAGCTGCTGCGATTCCACTTCAGAGTACCAAATAATGTGCATTTATTTCCTTTGTTAAATACGCGAGAAATGCAAATCATTCAGACCAAACCTCTCCACACCAGCGAAGTATAAAAGTTATTGTAAAAGTTAAAATCGCATCTTTCCCTCGTGGTGATTTATTCGAGGAGGGGCGGGGGGAACGGGACGACGGACCGTCTGTGGTTTCGTTTAAATTGTGCGTCCGAGCAGTGCACTCAGCAAGCTGAGTTTGTTTCTAGCACTCTCATAGTGGTAATTTAAATCAATAAATAAAACCCCTGTCTTCCCCTTTTAACAACAACAAAAAATATACAGATGGATAGTGAAAGGTACAGAAAATGTCGAGGGAAAGAAGCTCTGGTAAATTGTACAGCTTCCTTCCCCCTTGCAATTGAAGAGACCGTCAGATCGGGGTAGTAAATAAATGACCTACATTTCAACAGACACAGACAGACAGACAGGACAGAGGAGAGGGCTTTCCCCCCCCCCAACATCTTTTTCTGATTGTCCCACAAAGCCGCGGCCGGCGCTCGCTCTGCTCCCAGGCTGTTGTGCGGTGCTCGGGGCCGCTCCGTCAGCTGTCAGCGGTGGGAACCGGCCCGCATCACATCTGTGCTCTCCTGCACCGAGCTACCGTGCAGCGTCCTAATGGCTGGATGGGCAAGAGACCTCCTGTTTGTTTGTTTGCTTGGGTTTCTTTTGTATTTTTTTTCCTCTCTCTCTCTCTTCCCCCCTCTTTTAGATTTTTTTCCCCTTTCCTTTTATTTTACTTAATTTTTTTTTCCGTGATAATTTTATTTCTTTTTGGGACGGATAGTGCTTGCATTAGGGGAAAAAGTATTTATAATCACATCAGTTGCGGCTGCTGCATAGCTTCTTGGTGGGCCGAAGGATACCACGACGTGTAGCTGGGGATATAGGTGCCCGGGGTCCCCGACGAGGCCTTACCGGAGGCGGAGGTGGTATTCCACACTGGGGGCACGGGTGGCGAGCTGCCCGAGAGAGCCCTGCCGTTGGTCAAGGCGCTGCTCTCCAGGGTGGCCCCTCCTTGCTTCATCAGCTTCTTGAATTTGGAACGCTTGTTCTGAAACCAAATCTTCACCTGCGAACGGGAATGGGGCAGGGCTCAGCATCCCTCGGTATGGTCCAGCATTCCCCCATCCCTCTGGGATCCGACGGATCCCCGCAACCAGCGGCCCCCCAGCTTCTCTCCCTTATTCCCCCCGTGGCTGCTGTGTTATTTTGTGATGGCAAACCACCCAATAAGACACCCTCGCCAACCCCAGCGGGCCCCGCGGGGGCCTCCGCGCACCGGGTGCGCCTCCGCGGCGGGACAGGCGTCGCGCCGGGCCCCGTTGCCCGCGGCTGTGACCCGTCTGCATTACGCGTGGGGTCTCCCACGCCGGCTGTGGGGACAGGGAGGGGACACAGGAGAAGGCCCGGCTTAGTCGGCGCTGTACCTGGGTCTGGGTGAGTCCCAGAGATGCTGCGAGCTCGGCTCTTTCAGGGAGAGCCAGGTACTGAGTCTGCTGGAACCTCCTGTTCAAAGCCTGTAGCTGCAAACTGGAGTAAATAGTCCTGGGTTTGCGGATTTTTTTCCCTTTCCCATTAAAGCGAACTTCCCCTCCTTCTACCACAGTGCTTTTCTCCGATTCGGCCCCTATGAACAACAAACGATGCAGAATAAATAATAATAATAGCAGCAATAGCAATAATAGCAGTAACAGTAATAGCAGCAGCAGCAACAATAACAGCAACAACATCAACAATAACAATAATGAGAAGGAAGAAAAGTGAAGCTCGAGTAACGCTAACAAAGGCTCCGGGCGATTATGGCAGCGCAGGCTTCTTCCCAGAGAAAGTTTGCTATTTTTACAGGCTGCAGTTTAGGTTTAATTACCCTTAATTGCATACATTGTTTATAGCACTACGCAATAAATAATTACGAAGACTAATACGTGCACATCTGGGTTGGTTTCTTTTCCAGCCAGGCATTGTGTACTCTGTGTATTGGTCCCCTGTGATCCTCAGCTTCTCTTGACTAATATTTTGTAATTTAATTTATTTTTTTCCCCCACAGATTTTTTTTTTTTTTAATACAAGCACCCTTCCTCCCTCCTTGCTTTCCCTCCCCCCTTCCCCTCTCCCCAAAGCCGAGTGCACCTACCTGTCTCCTCTAACCGGGTCTGAGTCAGGCTGGAGCTGTTGGGGTAGGACTGCACTGAACTGATGTAGGGGTTGGTCGAGTGGCTGCTGACCGAGTTCACATAGGGGTAGCCCAGCGGTCGGGAGAAGGACGAAGCTGTGCTGTACGAGCTGTCAGGCTGAGAGTGGCCCGCGGAGTGTAAACAGTGCATGGAATAGTGTCCGTGGGACATGGGAGAAGGAGACATTTGCTGGCTGGGCGGCCCAAACTCCATAAAGACAGCCTTCCCTGAGACGGGGCTATTTAGACTCTCTGGCATGGTGGTCATGGTCATTTCTTGTCGCTTGGTCTGTGTGTGTGTTCTCTCTTCAGCTTGCCTTTTTGGGGTCTGTTGTGTTTCTCAGGACAGGAAAGAACCCAATTTAAGCGGAACAGGGTTTTTCACTTTCCATTCATAAGAAAATGGAGTTTGTCTCTTTGAAAAGTCTAAGCATGATGCTGTAGATCTACACAAACTCGCCTAAAAGCTTTGACTCAGCCAAGTCTATGAATATTCATGAGACGGCGGAGCTGATTGGTCCGCCGTCTTGCATAATCGCTTTGGATTGGTCCCTGGTGCTCGGGGCTCGGCCGGACCGCGGTGAGCGCGGAGCGCGGGTCTGGCGGCGCGTCCCCGAGCGCGGCCGCCCGACGGCACCGAGCCCGCGCGCCCGCCCGGACCCGGGCAACGAGCCGCCAGGGACCCGCTCCATCGCCGCCCGCCCGCTCCCGGCCGCCCGCTCCCGAGGCGCCGGTCGGGAGCTCGGCGGAAGGCAGCGCAACCCCTCCGCCTTCCCCGCCCCTCGCCGCGCAGGCGGCGCGGAGGGGCAGCGGCCGCGCTCCGCCGGCGCCGCCGGGCTGCGGGGGTTCCGCCGCTCCTGCCCCTCTCCGGCGGGACCCGCGGACAAAGCGAGCGGCCCCCGCCCGCCCGGCCGGACACGCTCCGCGGGCGCTCAGGGGCTTCTCGGCCCCGGCCCGCGGGTCCCAGCGCCGCCCGCGCCTCCGGATCGCGCCGCCCGGCTCCTGTCGTTATTGTTTTAAAGGGAAAAACCCCAATCTAACCAAACAAAATCGCCGTAAAAGGGGCCAACGGCGCGTTTGAGCTTAAAATGAAAACTTCCGAACGCGTGAGAGGTAAATGAGGTGGGACTTGGGAGATCCTCCCCAGAAAGCCCACGATGAATCCCAAATTATTTTGCTAGATAATTAGAAAGTGTTGATAATTATTTCTTTCATAATTCTGCGGTGTGACTGTAACAGGAAAATGATCTTGTGAAAGTTCACACGTGCAGATGTATTAGTTACTGATTCATTTGATTAAATGCTAGTCTCAAGTGCTCTGATCCACAGCTGAAGGCGGCCCCATTAGCATAACACTGATGTTTAATTTTCATACGCATAATTAGCCATATATTTAACACTAATAGCAACATGCAGCCTTCCAGCATTAAACAGCCTGGGATTTGATCTGGCCTGGGCTGAACTTTCCCGGCTACACCTAGGCTGTCTAGGGTGCGCAGTTATCACGGCACCACATCTATGTAATCAAGCACATTTTGGCAAAGGGAGAACACCAATAAAAGTGAACATTCAAAACAAATCGCGGCGTTGATGTCGTTAGAGGTATTAGCGCCGGCAGCGGGGCTGGGGCACCCCCAGCAGCGCCCGCACGGTGTTCAGACTCCTCCGGGCAGCGACGCTCCGTGAAGCAGTCGGCTCCTGACTGTGCAAAGCTGGCACAACCGAGCCCCTCTGTTCCTGACTTTCCCCCCCCCTTTCATTAGTGGCTCTGTCGGTTTTAATTGCTCGTCTCCTAATGCCTCTCTGACTTCCTCTTTCCCTCCATTTTTTTATTTAATGTTTTGTTTTTTTGCTTTGCTCGCGATACGCAAAGTTCATTCTCACAAACTCTCCGAGGCTTGGCGCGAAACGGGCAATGGCGATGTGTCCCCACACACACGGTGTCCCCTGGCAGCCGGCTCTGCCCCCCAGCCATGTAAGTGACGCCCCGAGGCGGGTTTGGGCGCTTGCCCGAGGAGGGGACGAGGCTCCCGGGCAGCTCCGGCACCTTCGCCGGCCTCAGCCCGACGGCTCCAGGGAGGGGAGGCTGCTCCGTGTCCGCAGGGTCTGCCGTCACCTCCTCCGGCCGGCCGGGCGCAGGCAGTCCCGAGGCGAACCCCAGCCCCGCCGGCCCCGCCAAAACCCCGCGGACCGGTCGGTGGGGCTCTGCTCACACCCATGCTCCGGAGCGGGGCCGCTGCCCTCCGCGCATCGCCGGCCTCGGGCAGCGCGGCTTCAGCGGGCGCGGAGGGGCCGCGGGACGCCCTGACCCGCGATTGCCACATCGGGGCTCTCACCGTGCTGGCCCGGCAAGACTTCCTGCGTGACGGGTCTGTGCGAGGCGCTGGCTGTCCCCACACAGCCGACACATCTCTTTAGTCTCGTTCATAATTAGGATTACAAACGTGTGCCATCAATGCCTCCGCCTGGCCGCCACCGCTCTGCAGCCGACGGTAAAACCTGCAGTCCCCCCAGGGTTACCTGAGGGACTCTGGGGTGAACAGCAATTACCAGGAGCTGCCAGCAGTCCCCTTATGCTGGGCTGAAGGAGGTTCCCCCTCCCGGCTGCCCCGTTCCCGTCTCACCCCACGCCGCGGTAAGCGCAGGACAGGAGGCAGAGGGGCAGACGATGGTGAGAAGCTTGGCACCTGTGGTGCCATCCAGGTGCTCCGGGCTTGGCCAAAATCCACGGGAGGCGTCTCTGGAGTGCCTCTGGGATGCGCGGGACACAAGCTGCCCCCAGTGCCCCGCGGAGGGGGAAACGCGACGGAATGTAAGCGAACAAAATACATCCCCCTCCGGGCAGTGCCGAGGGTCGCTTGTGCTGTTTAATCTCTGTGTGTTTGTAAACTTGGCTGCATCGTTTGTTTTGCAGGTTTTATGGCCTTTCATGCTCCTCTTGGGGAGGACAACGCTGAGCGGCTGCCCTGCAGCGTTAGCTGTGTTCAGGGAGGGGGGTCTCCGCTTTTTGAAAAGATGCTGTTAGAAACTATTCTAGCTGAGAGCTCGCTGTACTTGAGTAAAAGCAAACAGCCGTGTAAAGCTGTAAGAAAGAGGCTTACTTCTGCCCGGGACCACTGAGGGAGCCGGTGCTGAGCTGCCCTGGTTGCCTGAATGTGCTGAGGCCAGCCCTCAGCACAGGACCGCATCCCCCTGCAATGGGGAGCAAATTATTTGTACCAAACCGCACTGCTGCTGCCTTGGGCTTGGGAAACTTCTGGAAGTCATTTATCTCCAAACACTATCCTGCATTTCATAGGACCAGGTCCTGCTCTCATAGCCTCCAAGTTCCAATGCCAGACCCATCTGGCCTGACAGGGTGGTCAGCAACTGCCTAAATTGCAAATCAAACCCTGCACCCCCCACAGGCCCAGGACAGGACCACAGAGAGCATGAGGTCGAGAGACTCGCATCTCCTCTGTTTCCATAAAATGCTTAAACTGCAGAGTGCCTTTCCCTTAACTAATGTGGGCACCGCAGAGCAGTGATTACCCCAAACCAGCTAATTCTTCAAGCAGGGCAATTATTGATCCCCAGAGAGGTGTGCTTCGCATCTCATTTTTAATCATTTTTTTGTGCTGTGTAAAAAGAGGCAAGAAGGGGGGGATTGCTGCTGGGAAGGATGTGGGGAAGAGGCTGCTGCCTCCGCCTGACACCCTCATGAAACTTTTTTCCATCCTAGTAGAAGTTACAGCCTGGGAAACAGCACTGTGCTAATCGCAGTGAAGACAAATTGACTCCACAGCTCAGCTATAAAGGGAAAATACTCTGTCCTCTCAGCTGCACAAAGACTGTGTCATCTGATACCTGTTTGTCCCACATAGGATTTGGAAGAGAGAGGACCCGCTCTCTGTCCTTCACTCCAAATAACCCAAACCTTTGCACTTGCAGACTGTGCATGGCTGCTGCAAGGGTCACAAACAAGCCAACGGACTTTTATTAAATACTCACCAGGTAACACACAGAAAGAACTATGTCCAGAGCTGACCCCTCAAGCTGCTTTTTCTGTCCCCTGCAGTGACTCACACAGCACCCATACCCCAGAGAAATTACAGAAACCTCTTCTCTGTCCCGAGTGAAACTGGAAATCCCAGAAGTACAGCAAGTCCCTCAGCTCCTTGCTCCGTCTTTAGGTTTCTTCCACCAGTCTAGTGAGGATTTCTGCTCCTTCTGAGGTAATCACAATGGTATGTTCAAATTGTGCTGATCTGAAATGCACATTTAGCAGTTATTACGGGGCAAACGTATCCACCACGCATGAAAACTCATCCGTTTGGGTTTTTTTGTCTGTCAGTGATGAGTTCCATGGCTTAGGAAATAACAAAAAATAAAATCAGGCACCTTTTATTGTCTACAGAAATTGCCGTCCATTTATCCTTCAGAATCTTAAATTCGGGGGATCCTTCCATTATTATTGGCTCTGCAGCAAGAAAAACAAAATGTATTCTAAAGTTAGTTGCACTCCTGCGTGGATTGTGAAACAAGCAAGAAAGGAGGGCGGATGTCCCAGCAGGTAGCTCCCCGTCCACACAGGTCCTGTCCTCCCTAGGCCGGGGAGGCCACACTGAAATGTGAACTAAAAAGGAAGATGAAATATCAAGGTAGGAAGTTGCCCATTCCCTTTTGTAAAAGCAGGGAATTTTAATCAAGCTTTAATTAAGACCCCGTGGATAATAACCAAAGCACCAACCACATTTATAAACAGCAGATAGTTTTAAATATTTGAATTTTTTAAACAGGCTTAAAAATGTTCATTAAATCAGCAAAACAACAATTTTCTTATTTCCCTCTAATTGCCGTGCCATTTAGCCACACAGTGAGAAAGAGGGTTTTTTCCCCCAGCAGTTTTCCACGATTGGAAGTGAGCACCATCAGTCTGCGGGGCGAGGCTCCGGCTGGTTACCGCCGCCGCAGTCCCCAAACCCAACAGCAGCTCTGGCAGACAGCGAATGACTAAGTGCCACCAGGCTGCTCAGCTTCGGGGACATGATCAAATCCTTCTCACCCTCCTCAACTCAAGTGTGCTGGCAGAGTCTCTGCCTTGCCAAAAATACGTGTCAAGTATTAGTAAGATTTGTAAAAAACATTTCATTTTTTAAATCTTGCAATTTGAAAGCTGTTTCACTCACATGGTCCCTTAGTTATAATTTAAAAAAAATTATATTTTAGTCTGCTTCCTAAGGGGTCAGTGTCGCCAACATCCTCCTGTCTGCACAGCTATTTCTACATCCTAATAGAAATATTTAACGGATCTGGGCTGCTCCGTGTGTGCTTTTTAACAGAAAACCATAGCAGAGAGTTACTAACCTATTGTGAACGCCATCCCTTCTTCCATTAACAAATCGCTGTCATTGGCTACAAAAGAAAATAAAAACGTGTTTATGGATCTTGGCTCTTTTTTTTTTCTTCTAATAGGAAACGCAACCAGCACTTTGTTTAAACCCCCTTTTGGTTCGCAGGTACTGTGCACACCGGGCCCTGCTATGAGGCCGGAGCACCCGCCAAAAGCGATCCCACCCCTGCCGCAGCGGGACCTCCCCGACGGCGGCTCCGTTCAGGCCGGGGGCTTTAATTTTCAGCAGACATTTTTTTTTGCCCCGTGACAAACTTCGCGGGCGTGGTTCGGGAGCGGGCGGGATGCGGGCGCGGGACACGGCGGCCGCCGCCCGCAGCGGGGCGGGGAAGGCGCTCCGCGGGGCTCGGCTGCCCTGACAACTCCGTTAACGAGCGATTTGTCCTCAAAAATACTCTCAGAAAACAAGGCCGGGGATGCCCTCCAGCTTCCCAGCGAGGAAAGCTCCCCCCCGGCA
This sequence comes from Manacus vitellinus, assembly GCF_001715985.3. Classification (NCBI taxonomy): domain Eukaryota; kingdom Metazoa; phylum Chordata; class Aves; order Passeriformes; family Pipridae; genus Manacus; species Manacus vitellinus. The sequence continues at coordinate 13,992,850 of NW_021939632.1, read as the reverse complement.
ATCCCCTGCCCTCCTGAGCCGGCAGAATGAGTGGGTGTGTGGGGGCTCTGCTCGCTTTACCGCCCTCCCTCTCCCTCTCCCGGAGCCCCCTCACCGCCGGCGGCGGAGCGGCGCGGGTGGAGGCGGGTCTGGCTGCGGGGGCCGCTTACCGTGGTGCCACACCTCGGGGTGCCCGTGGAAGTACGACCCGATGCCGTGGCCGACGAAAAAGGGGCAGACCTGGAAGCCACCTCGCCGCGCCACAGAGCTGCGGGGGCAAAAATGACACCGTGAGGGTGCGTGCCCCGACCACCACCTCTTGCTAGACGGTCCCAGCCCTCGCCACTGCATTGCCACCGACACTGGGGCACCACTTCACACCCGCTCCGAAAGACAGCGGTCACTGGAGCAAACACCGGTGAGCCATTGTCAGGTTTCACAGTTAACACTCCTGGTAGCAGAGACTGGTAGCAGAGGCTGGTAGCTCCTGTCCCAGCCCTGCTGTCTAAGCAAGATGGCAGCGTGTCGTCTCCCTGTCTTATGGAAGATAATCCTTTCCACAAGCACACTGGGAACTAATTTTAACATGGCACAGCACAGCTAAAGTTGCCAAGTTGGGCAGCCAAGGGCCCAGCACACCACTAAACCTCAGCCACTACCGAGTCCTCCTGAAGTGCAGATCCAGTGCTTGCACTGGGTTTCCTGAAGAGAGGAGGTTCTTGCTGCCAACAGAGAGAACTAAGAACCCTACTGCTTCATTTTACAATACTGCAAACATTCAGTATGAAAATGTATTGAAAGTCCAGCAAATATGTTCACACTAAATAACAATGTGTTTCTCATGAATTTATCTTAGAGTATTTCAGTTCTGCCTGGGAGATCTGCCCTGCCTGTCATGGCCTGCCTCGGGAGTAGCACCTCTGAAAGCTGCCTGCAGGGCCATGGGTGGCCACTGATCCCTACCTAAGTTGAGAAAACAAATTCCTATCTCAGTTCCTAAAAGCTGGAGGACTGGAGGTATATGGGGTATCCTCTGGCTGCAGGGGGTATCCCATGTCTACAGGCTTCACTCTCAGGCTCTGTCTGTACTCAAGCAGTGGTGGAGGGAGTGATTTGAGGCAGCTTAGACAGGAGGGCTGCCCACATACAAACCAGAAAAATGTAGAGATTTGGGAAGACCTAGAGATGGATTGGAAGTGACAAGGAAGCTACCCCTGGCCCTGCATATCATCCCCACACTGTTTCTAAAATCAAACAGGAACAAGACAGGAAGGCACTTAGCCTGAAGAGATTTCACTTACATGAAAAAGCTTCATTTTTTTATTTTGAATCAAGGTAGGCACTAAGAACTTCAGGTTTGCCTATATTTACACCCTAACAAATGCTCTCTGAGAGTTTCACTACAGGTGAAAAAGTTAAGAAACTCAAATAAAGCTGTAAGCTCTTACAGAAATTAAAGCATGTTAAACCCCACCGGGTAGCTCTTATTCAGGTGCAAAGTGGCCTCAGCTTGCTGTACAAAGTAATCCCTTTGCACACCAGGCTTCACAGACCCTGCAGTGCTGGTTCCAGTGCCCATGGGTCATAGTCCCAGAATTTAATGCCATTGCAATTGAGGAACATGCTGCTCCACTACAGCAAAATGGCAATGACAGAGTAGAGCTGGGTCAATGGTTAATAATGCTGCAGTGTTCAGACCTTAGAGCATGTTTTAACAGGGTTTGTATATTAGCTTTTACCTACCCATTGTTCTGATACAAAGACTCACCACATTTCTTCATTAACTTTGGAGAAGAATGGAAATTTCAGGTGTAGCAGCCCCCAAAGTCCAAAGTACTAGGCAAAGAGGGTTACCAGTAAAGCTAGAAATTCGGGCTTCATTTGTTTGTTTTCAAAGTTCAGGCTTTTACCTTATAGATCATTTATGTTGGAAAAAATCATGAAGGATTATGCAGCGAAAAGTCCTACTAGAGATGGAAAGTACTTTTCTTCCCTGCCTTTCTATCACATCCACCACATCTGGGTCAGAGACTTGGCCTGTTGGCTATGACGATGCCGAAGGTCAAGCAAGAAGTACAGGGAATAGCAATGAGTTAGAAAGCCAGATTCCTCAGAAACATACACAAAACAAATGGAAGATCTCCAGTGACCAAGAGCAATGCAAATGATGATTCCCATATGGGTGAAGTGATTCTCTAAAGCGAGATGGGGAAAAGACATCCATGCAATGTGTGACAAAGTTTTATTTCACCTTCTTCTGCAAGTCTTGTTTCAAAACCAGAAACAATTCTAATAACTATTCAGCTTTGCTGATGTCCTTACATGGCATCCCTGAAAGAACGCAGTCATTTTTTGAGATGTTTTGTAATATTAGAGGATTTTTTTCTCCCAGCAAAATCCATCTTCTGTAGGAAAACAGAAAGCTTTTTTTTTTCTGTGCAGCTATTTTTCTGAGCACCATGGCTACACACTCTCCACTGGGCAGGAGAAGCTCTTGCCCCAGCACTCAGCCTCTGTCAAGGAGGGTAGCAGCAGCAGCAGCTGCATGCTGTGCAGCAGGCACACGAGCACTGGGCACACAGAAGGCAGTATGAAGACAGTATCCTGTCCTCATGCAGTGAAAGAAGTGGTTCTCATGCATTTTAGTGGTGAATTCTGCCACTTTCTTGCCAAACAGCTTGAGAACAATTCTGTTGGCATCAGTACTTGTGGTTACTGTCTGTGATCAAAACAGGGGATCCTGGAACTCATAGGGCTTTGACATCTGCACTGACAGACACCCATGCCCCTCCTCCTTCCTTCTTAAAAATGTCTACACACAGAGCCTTGGTATTCTTTACATAAAATGTAACGTGGTCAATAAACCTGAAGTGTCACACAGAAAACCTGTGGAGGAAACAAGCTGCAGGTATGAAACTCAGTCGCTTTCAATCTGGTTTTAGTATTTGCATGTCTTTCAAAAGGACCTATGGGGAATTTCTCTCCATAGCTACTAGTTTTACTTTGGAGTATTTAAAAAATCCCAGTGAGCTCTTACCTGTTTGTGGAGTTACAGTAAAAAGCCAAAGCTGCTAATCCAAACTACAACTAGCAAAGGTAACACTAAATGTGCGTGTTGGCTGTAACTTTGAAACAGCTCTGAGAGTGAACTGAACTGTTGGTCTTGGTTAGCCTCTCCAGTCTCCAGGATTCCCAGGCTGTGGAATCTGATTAAAAAATCAGGATGACATGGAGTGGAGCATTTTTGCACACATTTGCCATTTGCTGCTGACAACATTTCAATATTTTGGTTGAGCACTGTCCAGTTCAGGATCTAATAGGGGTGGCCGTTTAAGGCTGTATTCCAGTTTTCCTGAAAGACAACCTTACAAGATTGCAGCCCCAACTTCATCAGATGCTTCTTGTAGACAGGCAGTCTATGCTTAGGCAGCTGGAGGAGCCCTGGTTGCAAGTGGGAAAGCAGCAAAGGCAGGAGGCAGAAGTTGGCATAGCTGGGCTGCCTGGCATCTGCTGTGGCAAAAGATGTGCCAGTCTGCCACTTCCCCTTGTCCATGGGGTATGCATTTCCAGAGCAAAGGCTGGGGCAGCAGAGCCACACCACACAGACAGCATGAAGAGAAAAAAAGAAGTTTCTTCATAATAATCATTGTTAAAAATACCTATTGACAACATTTATCATCACAGACATTATTCTTTGAGCCATGTTGCATGCTTGGGCAGAGGTGAATTGGGCAGGATTAAAAGCTCAATCATTTAGTGAGCCCAGTACTTGATTTTATGTTTTGTTGCCATGTGTTCCAGCCCAGTGGCTGCAGAGTCAAGAGTGCCTGCAGTGCTGCTCTTCTTTTGCTTGCGGCAAAGCCAGGCAAAGTGTCTGGCACTGGGACGGATCAGCAGTGGCCAAGCTGGTAAAGGAACATCACTAAGGGCCAGACTATCCACCTAAACACATTGCCAGAGCCTCTCCTGTGGTGGTATCGTGCTTCTGAGAGCAGAGACACGAGAGACAGGTATCAGTTGCCATCTGAGCATCCTCTTCCCATGTTGCCAGACAACAGCTAATTCTCTGAAAGGAGGGATAAGTGTGGAGACAGGCATTGCTGTCCTGTCAGCAGCCTAACAGAAACTGACACAAAGCAGGAACAGGCAAGACCAACTCTACAAAGCTCTCCCCAGTACTCAAGTTTCCCCTGAAAGGAGCTCTTGGGTGATAAATCCCTGCTGTTAAGAAGCTGAAAAGCAGGTTGAAAGAATTTCCTTAGGTGGCTGCCCTGTGCAGATAGCCTCCAGAAGCATCTTAAGGAGCATTTTCTTTTCCTTTTACCAAATCTTGTCACCTTTTCTTCAAGGTAGGTCTGGTCTAGTATTCTTAGCACTCACTGAAGACAAAAAAGTGACACAAATCCTATTTTCAGCACTGATAGCAACTGCTTCTCTGGGCTCTCTGATGGCACAATGGAAGAAAGAATTTGACTGATCAGACAAGATGGCACAGGCTGCTTTGCTACCCAGGATGAGCATCCCGGTGAACTGATTCTCAGCCAGGAATGCTTCTTCCACAGAGCCAGCTTCTCTCCTCAGGGATGAAACTTTATCAAAACCAGTCCTGCAGAGCAGCATGACACGAATGGCTGAAGTTGCTAAACCAATCTGTCTTACAATTCTTGTCAGTGAACACACTTGAGAAACACATAACAGCCCTATGATAATTGTGTTCTTATGTAGGGATCTGATTTTTTTTTTTTTAATTACAAGTAATCACGTTTTTCTTAGGTATATTGTTAGCAGAATGGCCACTGAATGTCATATTTGCTTTTTAAAAAAATGTACTGAAAGCAACATCAGCCTAAACTATATTTACTGGTGATAAAAATATCTATTTTGAATAGTACCGTAGTGTCTAATTTGAGAAATTATGAAATTCTACAGGAAAAATATTCAAGTGTTTTCTTCTTAAATAGTAATCCTAGACTGAGGGAATGCACAGGTTCAGGGATTCCCTATAATGACAATAAATGTTGAGGTATAATTAGTAATATTTTTGAAAGCCAACAATTGTTTTTTGAAAGAAAGGTACATTTTAGTTTCAAACTAGAACACAAATTACTGTATTTTTCTTACAATAGTGCTGAACTTTTATTTGAGGTTCTCTGTTTCTGAAAGCAGACATGATGGATTGAAATAAAAGATAATTTATTGCAATGCTTACTTTCAAGTGGAGAGAGAAGCAGTGTAATTGTAATTTACAGTAGCTGTCAAGGAAAATCTATCACAGATGACATTAAAATGACTTATTTTGCCTGAGCCACTTATTGTTTAAATGTGCATAATCTGATAGAAACAGATTTTTTTAAAATCTGCTTTATATTGTTCTAAATTAATATCAAAACATATACTTAGGAGTTAAACATTTTAAACCATTTATTAATACTTTCAACGCTACTGGTTTTTTGTAGGAGTTGGAAATTGCTTTATTTAACATCATGTTTAAGTTTTTTAGCTCTCTACACTCATAACACTTTCATGGACCTAAACTCACTGTCTAAAAAGAGATTTCAAACTAGATTTATTTATATCTGAAACAGAAATGTCAGAAATGGTAGAAGAAAATGGACCATAGGGCCCAATTCCATTTCCACCGGAGCTGACCAACAGTTTTGACACCCCTTTCAATGGGAGTTAGCAAAGACCCAAATTTAAGCAAAGTAACTTCCATGCAATCTTTTATTGCAACTTTTAGCTGATGGGAGAAGGAACTGCTATCAAGGAAGTATTCAGTGTCAGCTACTGAGCTTCCATAACAAAGACTGTGTTTGAATACTGACTGCAAACTTACCTCTGAGATATAATTATTCTCAAACCTAATTGTAGAAAGAAAATATTCTGATCATTTGCATGTAAGATGGATTCTGCATATCACTTGAGCACCTTTATAGAAATACTGGTGAAAGAAACTTAGACACGTTTCCACTCTGATGGACCTAAATGTTTTCAGTTTGTAGGTGCTTGTTCTCAGGTATTATATCTAACTCTTCTGAAACTTCAGATTTTGATGTGTAAACATATGTATTATACATTATATGTCTGTCTGCAAGCAAATGCTGAATGACAAATAATCTGAAACACACAGTTTCACCAAGTCAAGGTGATCCCTCAGCAGAGGCAGTGTTAAAGTAGTTCTAAGCAAATCAGCACATTTAAATCGTCAACATGGTAAAATCTTGAGAAATAAAATTAATGACCTGCTATTTCATATATAGTTTTGAATAGTTACCAGCTTCGATTAATCTGCTTTTCAGAGGGGGCGCTGACTATATATTTACACTTTGCAAGCAAACTGACCTCCGTACCAACAGAGCAAAAATCCAATGTCACATTCAACTCTGTTCTTTTTATTTCTTCTTCCCTTTTTTTTTTTTAATACAGCTAAAATTAATGTAGTGAATCTGTAATGAAATGCATTATCCTGCATGGAGATTTATCAGATTTTCCAACTGAATGCCATGCTTTACTAGCACTAGCTGGAGTTCACCTGCATGTTGGTGTGGCGTGTGGCTCTTTTTTGTAAAGAGTTAAGTTGAACACAAAAAAAGGGAACAAAGGTCAGCACCCAGCCGCCACTTGAATGTGAGATTTTTCTTTTTATTCCCCTTGATGTATACTAGGCTCTGTGTTATTAGTCTTAATGATGGAAAATTGTAGTGTTGATACAAATCTTTTTTTCAAAGTAGTAGGCGGGAGCTCCATTTGTTAGTAAGTTTTTTTGTGACTAAAAGCCATGGACAGTACATTTATGTAGCAGTAAAAGGCCTAGATGCTCTTTCCATAGCAGAGCTAATTATTCCTACTGTGACCTTACTGATCTACCCTGTTCCTAGTACATCTCATCTGCACGCCTGTTCCTCTGTGTAGATGGTGTCAGAGAATATGAAAAACCCTATAATGAAACCATTTTCATGATGGAGAAAGGCTACTGGAGTTGCACTTGCTACAAAGAGGCTCAATTATATGAGTAATTGTGATAATTTTCTACATTCATAGCCTTCAATGGGGAAAAAAGAATGAGAGCCACAAAGGAAAATTACTTTAACAAGAAAGTACAGAGAGTAAAAATGGAAGAAGAGACAAAAAGGGGGAAAAAAATAACCAGAAAAAAAGTTTAAAAAATAGATCTGGAGGGAGGAATAGCAAGACAGGGAGAACAACAGAAATGCTCAAAAAGCCTATGTGCAGCTGTGTTGCACAATTAAATTGAATTTTTTTTCTGCAGTTGATGAATGTGACTACTGCAAATGTGCCTCTGTAGTTAGCTATCATTTGTTGTTCCGTGACAGGAAAAGGATAATTACCTCTCAGAGAGAATCAAAGGCTGACATGCCCTTTAGACACAGCCATGAATGCAGAGCTCGATAGAATGCTTGAATAAGAATCCAGTGTTCTGTGCCCCCTTCTACTCAAGAATAAATTTTGTTAAAATGCAAGAGCACCACCAGTAAATTTGTTGAACCCTAGGTGTTCAAAAATATGAGGTGCATCTATCGACTCATCCCATTTGCAAAAATAAAACTACATTTTGAATTCACTTCTATTATATTCATGGACAGTAAGATAGTGAGATATGCATTAAATTTCTTTTCCCAGTAGGGGTCTGATTCAACATTTCCTATGAAAGAACAGAAAGACACTATCCTTTTTCTCCAGGCTAGTTAGCCTATAATTTAAAACTGTCAAAAACACAATTTTATACAAAGTCTTCAATAAAAGCTTCTCAGATATAACCCAAAGAGGTTTTACTAAAGTTTGATTCAGACTCCGTTACAATATTTTTAAAGCTATAAATACATCTAACTGATATTTTACCGTTCTCTTTTTCTCTTAAAGTATTTGAAGATTTACAAAGAAAAAAAAAAGCAGCATCCTTTCAAGGTGACTAAGCCTTGCAGCTTTTAAGTAATCAAAATGAATTCAATGCATGTTGAGACCATTAGCAGTCCAAAGAAGTATCGCTTAATGAAATGTATACGATATACGTCTTTTTCCTTTTTTTTTTGCAAACATTTTAAAATGATCCATAGGTACCTTCAAAAAACTAAGATGCATTTTTATTCAGAACCACCAGCAGCAGAAGAGTCATGACTGCATTTATGTGAAGGCTAGAAGAGATGCAAAATAGGGAAAAATCTCTGAATGTCAGCTCTTTTTCCCCCGTGACGTTAGCAAGCTCTGCTCTTTGTAGGATCAGAAGCTCTTGAGTTAAATATTTTTGCAGTTTTTAAACAAAGAGACTTATTTATGTTGACTAATTCCTTTGTAACATTCATTATTGCTATACAACGAAAACAATGGTTTCTAACCTTCTTACATTCTTAGACAGATGAGGTGTAGTGTCACACAGAAACAAAAAAATAAACTAATGTCCATTGCAAATCAGATGTGTTAATTTAAATCTACCTTATGAATATCTTTGTCTCTTTCTACAGTTATCTTTGCTGACCCTAGTGTAATTCACTTTAAAAAAAATACCTCTTACCCAAGGAACAACATTATAGCTTGGCAGTTCACATACTGATATCAGACTGAAATGATGGTTTTGAATCATAAAACATGTCATCAGCTTTATACCAAACCACCAATAACCTTTGTCCCACTTGCCAGCCCTCCTTTTACTTGTCAATATAAGGCTTACCTGATTGTGTTTCCAATTACAGAGAAGGGAGCCCCTGGTCTGCAAGCTGCAATTGCTTCATCTCTACATTTCCTGGCAACCTCCACTAACTTTTCACCAGATTTATCCACATTGCCCACCAAAAAGGTTTCAGAAGTGTCACCATGGTAGCCATTGTAATACACCTAAACATATGCAGAAATGTAAAGACATTTTCTCATTTTGCATTCAGAAACAGATCGTCTCCTTAATTAAATCCATTCTTTCTAGGAACAAGCTGTATATCGCAACAGATAGACAGGTAAGCTGTATTTGCAAGAATGAGACTGGAAAAGCAGAACATTGCAGAGGAAAAAAAAAAGCCTGAAAGACTGCAAGGTGCAAAAGGGTTGCCAACATTGCCAATTAAAAATTCAAGAAAAGCAGAAGCTGTGCATCACTGCCCAGCAGTGCACCAGGCAGTGACACTGCTCGGCTACAGGGCACGAGGCTAACGGGGCTGTTTGTGAGAAGACGGGCTGGGGCTGTGCATGGGCTGAAGGGGGCCTTGGGGCTGTCGGGTGCCCACCCATCCTGGCTGCCTGTCCCTGTGGCTAGGGATCTGCCTGCACCCCAGAGGGGCAGGGCATTGCAGCCCACTGCTTGCTGTGGGCACTGGGAGATCAGTCGGCAGCTGGCAGGGAGACCCGTGTGTCCACACTCAGCATTCCCCACTGGAGCTTTGAGGTGGGAGCTATACCCTGCTACCAACATTCAGAGTGAACCCCAAGGAAAGAGCATGGGCCAAATCCACAGCCAGCTGTTGCAGGGTTTTTTTAATCTCATTTTTAAGCTACAATGTGGCGTTAACGTTAGATTTTACTTCTGGTTTCCAGAGATGAATTCTGAGAGAATAAATGTACCGCTCTGGCACTGCAAAATTTCATGTGCTGAAAATGTAACACCCTGTTGAATTAATTATGTATTGGTTTTGCTTTTCTTTTTGACATTTTGTAAGTTTTAGACCTTAGCTCTTCCAAAATTCTCTGTCAGGCACAAGAAACCCTGGCTATGCACTACAGAGCTGTGCAATATGCCATTAAAATGGGATTTGCAGCTTTGCACCATGGCAGGCAGGCCCATAATTTTAAGACCAAGCCAAATTTTCCTACAGAAAGACAAATTATAATGGTGCACAGTTTTGATCTTCTAAAACATTTTTCTCCCCCAAACAGTGGGCAACTATGCTTCTACAACTAATTACTCACCAAGCTCGAATGACTGAACTTTTGCCACTGGCAAGCTATTTGTGAAAGACAGACTCACATTCTTTTTGGCTGATTCCCAAGTAAAAAAAAAAAAAAAGGCTACAGACAGTTTATCCCACGGCCAGGTTTGTCTTCAGGCTGAGATGTGAAGAAAATGCAGGCCATTAGGAGCGAGGGGTGTTTTAAAGAAAGGTGAGTGCCAGCAAGGGACCAACTGTGTTGCCACTGCCCCAGCAAAGAGCAGCTGCAATCCCCTGCTCTACACCTTCCTCTGCCAGTCCAGACTACCACTGAATCTTTTTTATTTTTTATTTAATGCCCATTGGGTAGGTTTTAATATACCTAGTTCATACTTAAACTGAACTAGTTTGTTTTTAGCTCTAGCAAGTACAACATACAAACTCCCAGCATTAAACATCATCATCCTGGAAAAGCAAACTCAGACTTAAAACATAGGAGAGCTTAAAAATAATAACAATAACAACAATAACAACAATAATAACAATATTTACTGCAGCCCATCGACTGCAATTACGTATTTTTGATGTTAATGAACTACAACCATAGTAACTGTAACACACAAGTTGTAAGAAACATTAACCTGATAACAACAGGCTGAAAACTGCACTATGCTGAGGATTCAGTGATGGCTGACCCTACTGTTTCTGTCCTAAAACACATTTTAAAGTCTACATGATTCAAGCCAATAAAATTTCTTTTCATCTATGAAATGCTATTATCTTAATTGTGCTGGAACGGATTTTTTTCTTCAGTTAATTTGTACAGTGTCAGGTATTTACACTTAAGAACCTGAATATTAAGTATTTTATAGAACCTGCACACAATCATAAACAATTTGTTGTGCAATATTTACTTTGATTTTTATTCTGCCCACCTGTGAAACATCCCAGTTTTGCTCATGAAAAATAATTTAAGAGATCAGCTGGTAATGGTGAAAAGTAGTATTTTTTTCCTCAGCTATTTTGGACTAAGCAATTATCAATCACAGCACAGTTCCATTTTAATTGATAAAAAAATCTTACAAAGATAATCAGCAATTCCCACCCTTGCAGCAATCTTCACAGTCACAGAAACATCAAGACTTATTTTACTTTATGAGAGTAAACTGAAAGCAAATAAATATATGTCTTCAAAAAGACCAGTAACATTTAGTCAGATATTTATAAAGAAAAGTGGACAAGATATGCACTCTATGACAATATAAAAATATTTCATTTATTTTATCATGGAAAGTATCTGTGATATGAATCTACACTTTTTTTTAATCTAAGGTATCATTATCTGACAGATAAACAAAAAAATAAAATGAACCTTAATGAGATACAAATTAATATGATGTTAAAACCTTAGCTGTTGCAAACTGATTTAGTCTAACAAAATAAGCAAAGACACCAGTTCACCAAAGTAAAAATGAAGGCCAAGAATAAACTTCAAAAATGACAGATTGCACTGTGTAAACCTGATAGTCAGAATTCTACAGTTAAAAAATATGGAGATTGGGAAGAATTTAGAAAGACCAAAAAAACAGACCAAACCAAACCCAGTTCTGGATCACACGTGAGTATATCATGGGAAAAAGGTCACTGACCCTAATTTTAATAGAAAAAATATTTTAGAAAGCTTGAATCTCATGCTCAGAGGTAGGTCTGCTGGAGATTTCTTCACTCTGGCAGTGTGAAAATAGTATCAAATTACCAAGAGCTTCTTTAATGATTTAAAAAGCTTGTTTTTAAGATATGTTACTCCTTTGTATGTGACATATTATTGTAAAATAATGGGGATTCAAAAGACATCTGTGTTCTTATTAGAAATAAATAGCACTTTAGAAAAATAAAAACACACACAGCAAAAAGAAAAAAAGCTTCTGCAAGAGTCAAATACTTTTTTTTCATAAATGAAATGAGAATTGGGCTTCCAGTTCCTGTGCTTTCTTGCTCCTAAGAAAATCCAGTCTGTGTTTATTTAAATAGCTATAATTGACGATTCTCTGGAAATATTAAATCACAGTTATATCACACTATTTCTGTTTCTGCTCAAAAGGTTCAGGGCTTTTATACCAGCAATGGAACACAACACTACCTTTGGGGATTTTAATAAATGTAGGGAACACTGCTAGCAAAAGAGTTGCTGTCCAAATAGACTGACACACACAGGCCAATGCAGCCTCTAATGACAGAGTAAGATAATGTCAGGCCCCACTCAAAATCAGCAGGAAGAGGAAGATCAATCTTGGCAGAGTGAAGGAAAAATGCTGGCTTTCTTCATGTTAGCTCATCTCATACATATCTATCTTCAGCTGCTGCCCAGTACTGTGGTGCTCTGCATTAACTACACAGTGGATCAATAACAATTACACCTTCTCAAAAACATGACACATAGCAGGATTGGGTTGACATTTCACTTAGGCCAACATTGATCTCAGTGCATCTGATTCCAGTCCTAAATTCAAGTCAGGCCTGGGTCTAGCTGGAATAAACACACAGTTAAAAACAAAAAAGGAAACCAGCTGCTTGTGCCTTGGCTCAGAAGTAAACAGCACATCCATCTGTGCATCCCCCATCTCCAATCCACTATTCTTCCTGTTGCTACTAGTGATTCTAAAGTTGATCAAAGACTATTTTTTATATGAATTACTCACCGTGACATCAATGTTGATAATATCTCCATCCTGAAGAGGTCGACTGAAACATAAACAGAAAAAAAAGAAATGGTGACAGACAGCTCCCAACAAAGGGAATATAAGAATAAACACCTAATGACATACATAAAAAATCACGGGGTAGATATTTTGTGATGGAGGAAGGCAAAGGCAAACAGACTAACCATTTTTAATGTTCAGCTCTCACTACTTAGAGAACAAGTGTAGCTGAATATAAAATAATGAGAAACAACTACTAGCAAAACATATCAACACATGAAAAATCCACCATTATATTTATTCTTTTTCTCTCACTAGGGTTCATATTTTACTTTTTGAGTAGCTGAATGTATTGCAAGTATAAAAAAAAACCCACAAAAATTCAAATATATTTATTCCTTAGCCTATACTTACTTTGCTGGATGAAAAAAATCAGACAGCACTGTTCCCCCCCACATACTAAACTCAAAAGGCATTATGCTATTTTTTTAAGTGTCTGTACAAACAGGATAATATATTTTTTCTATTTCACATACATTGCTATAACAGCTATCAGTATTGTGTGCTAACATGTTCTGCATCTGCAGTATGTTTACGTATGACATTTAGTTAAGCTGAAGTATGTTCAATACTAAATAAAATTTATTAATTTCAGTTTAACATTTTAATTCCCGGTGGTAAAATGTATATTACTTGGGAAATACCTGTCAGGAATACCATGACATACCACGTTGTTTACAGAAGTACAAACAGATTTCGGAAAACCTCCATAGCCCAGAGGTGACGGATAGGCATTCTGTCTGATTATTTCATGATGAACAATGGAATCTATTTCTTCAGTTGTCATGCCAACCTAAAATATCAAACATAACATCCTGTTAAAAAAGCAAAGATAGTTTCTCATATTTAGTGAATATGACTGCAGCCAAGCTTCAATGAAATATTGGATGTTTCAAGTACACTCCTTTGATACAAAACACTACACTGCCTGATATACTTTATTGATATATGGACCTGTTTTTTTAAGAGAAAAAGGTTCTAAATAAAGCATGCAGTAGAAATGAGCACTCAAGGGTTCCTAGAAACCTAAAATACTGTCTACCTCCTTTCCATCCTTTTTTCCACATTTGCTTTCTCAAAGACACCAATTTCTCATGGCTTCTTGTTTCAGTAGCTGCTATAGAAATGTCTCATTTCAATGCTTTCAGTCCTTTAAAACACAACATTATTTTCCCTTTTTATTTGTAAAAGAAAGGATATTATGTCTTTTAACTGCCCAGTACATTTACCATAATGTAGTTGTGCATTTTATGAAGTTATTTTCCAGGTATTCTTTAATTTTATAAAATATTTGGCTTCATATTTTGAGGATATTAAAGTTGCCATGGCCTGGATGATCACAGTGAATCTACAAGCACTTATCCATCATTTTTAGAAATCTTCATTTTTATGTTTGACATTTTCTAGATTCTTCTTTTCCTCACAATTGTACATATTAAAAAAACCCCAACATTCATCCATTTTCTGAGTATCCACGCTTAAAATAACATTATTCTTGCTTTTCTTTTGGATCTGCTCTGTCTCTGAGTCAGTCTGGTTAGAGCTGAAATTTGAAATTTGGTAAGGAAACCTCTCTCATTGAAAAGTACTTTTGAGGGTTCCTCCACAAATTGATTTTGATTTGAATGAGTTCTGAGCCTTTGAAAAGCATACTTTGTACAGATATGAAGATCAATCTTGGCAGACTGAAGGAAAATCACAGTGGCTGTGATTTTGGAGTAACATGTGGAGTACAGGTTAGGCTGTGGTGCAGGAGACATACTTATTCATATACTGAAACACTGAGACCATGCACAGTGAATACAGCGGAGTGCACTTGTGTACTGTGCTGAGATAAAACATCTGTTTACTCAGCTTGAATTTTGTTCAGCACAAAAACGTCGTTGGGCAGACGAGGAGCAATAAACCCACTCAACCAGGATTTGGGGTTACTGCACATATCCCCTGCTCTGCAGTAGCCATTGCAGCCTCTGTGCTGGGTGGCAGCCGCAGCCCCGGTACGCTGTCAGCACTGGATACTGCAGCCATTGGTTCTGGATAAACACAGGTTTATTGCTCCTGCCTTTCCTCGCAGATCTATCATCTACAGCCCACAGACAAACTGAACTGCTGTGTACCCAACTGGATGCTGTCTGCTGCTGCTCTGCTCAAGGAACTTGATGTGGCTTTTGGATACTCAGCAGACAGATCTGTGGTCTCTGCGTGGCTAAAACCCTGTGAAAAGTTCTGTTTTTAACACTATCTGTTTCAAAGATGTTTTTGCCAGCTGGGCAAGGTTGAGGTGGGATCTACTGCACACCTTGTTCATTATTTGGATGATGTGGCAATGTGACGGTATCTAACAAAATATTTCCATGTCATAGAATTCGCTGCTTTATTCCCAAATTTGTAACTCAAACCCAGGAAAGCTATCATATATAATACCATATTGTAATTTTAAGTTCCATAGGCAGTAAATAGTAATATCAGAACCATGCACCACCCAAACTGTATCCCTCTGTTTCCATGGATTATAATGCACCTTTGTTGTATTGGAAGATCTTACTGCCACTAGTTAAAGCACAGGCAAGAGCCAGTTTGGAGGACTGTGTGCAAGGTGGGCTCATCAAGACAACAGGAACAGGTGGAGGGATGGGACTCTTCAGATAAATTAGGAATGTAAAGTTTACGCTATGAGAATAGCCTAAAAGAGCTTGGTTTGTTTAGTCTGGTGCACAGCTCTATTCCTGTGTGAAGGGAAAGACTCAAGGAAAGGCAGGAAGCTGTTTAAATTAAAGAGCAGTGTTGGCACAAGACCAGATGGGTATAAACTGACCATGCGCATCGCCAGACTGGAAACCAGAAGACGCTCACTGTCCATGAGGGAGGGGTTTGGAGCATTCTCTCAGTCAGGGGAGTCTTGGACAAACTTGCATAAAACAAAGGTCACCACCAGCCTGTGACTGACCCGGGCAGTGGTCTTAGCACTGCAACTCCAAATGCCACCTCCCTCCCAGTACACAGCTCCTGGATATGTAATTCTTATCTTATAGACCTTCTTGCTCCAAAACATTAATTATGTGTGTGTAGTACTTTGCTATTATGTATGATTTGGCACATACCATGAACTGTATCATAAGCTACACCACACTGCATACATGTGTATTTACACATGACAACTAAAGAGTATTTGAGAAATACTGCTGTCATTCCAAACCCACGTTGCACCTTGATCCTTCAGAAACATGTATATGCCCTTAGCTTTAAATGAGTAAGTTTTACTGTACTGGGAATTAATTGCACATTAAGAAGTTAAAAAAGTGCAAAGCTATATAAGATTAAAGCTTCAGGCAGTTTTATTATTGACCATCCCAGCTCCAGAATTAAACCTCTGGGAAAGAGTGATGATAGCTGGAAGAAAAATCCCCTTTTAAGCCAATGGGAATGACCTACAGTCCCCATCTATCTCTGTATCTCATAGCTACTCAACCCATTTCACCCTATCCAGTATGCTATTACATGAAATACCAAGGCAGAGCTAAGAAAGCACTTCTTCATCTGCAAAACCTGGCAGTAGGCTCCTCCCTGTACATTTTAACTTGGGAGGTGTCCCAAAAAACATACTGTAGAAACATTTCTGGAAACCATGAGGCTTTATTATCAATGCACTCTGGAAAATTGTGTGGAATTTGGCAGCTGTTTTTTTCCAATGGCATTTCTATGAGTTGTGCCAGATCCCACAGGATGGTAGGGGGCTGAAGGATGGACAGGAATGGAGAATGCAGACCAGCCCGTTGGGCTTGCACACACGCAGAGCTGGAAAGCATGACATATGAGGAAGATGGGCCATGAAATGAAAGGAAAAAATGCAGTGTGGGCGTTATGAGGAATTCACATCATTTGGCACACTTGAAACAGAGGAGGACTATCACGGCCAGGCTTCGCGAAGGAAGATTTGGGAAAGGCTCTATCCACATTTGTTGCAAGCATGCTGGTGGCTAATAAGGTCAATACGGGATAGACATGTCCGATTGCAAAAGGCACAGCAGAAAGACTCCTTAGGTGGTATATTCTGCAAGACACGATTCTTTGGAACAACATCTCAGCCTTGGCCATATCAATCAACAGAACTGGTCTGCTCTGGCCTCAAATCGGGAGGCCTGGAGACACACCATCTGTAACACTGCTGATGCCTTTGAGAACACACACAGGATCACTCTCGAGGAGAAAAGACAATGCAGAGGAAGACTATAGACACAGAGATATTACACCTGAGCCAGCAACTCACCCTAAGTACTACAGAGGTTCAAAATACAGAAATAATTAAACAGGCATACAATGAACTGAATCAAAAGTTAATAAATTATTATTTTTTCAGGATCTAACTTAAACATGTTAAACTTAAAATGCACATTATGGGAAAGTTTAAAAAAAAAAGGTAGGTAGGAACCAAATAAGTGAAAGCATAAAAGACAACCATCCTGTTATGAGACTTCTGTAATTGTTACCTTTAAGCCCTTTCCAGCCAGAAGCAGGACATGACGGGCCAACTGACAAGCTTGACGAAGCCCTTGAATCTGATCTTCATTCTTAATTTCTATGTCGTCTCCCCAGTCTGGTACAATGCCTGTCGTCACATAGTCTGGCTTCTTTATGTGCTTGGAGAAAAAGGATTGAAAATGAAGATCAGAAAACTGAGCATGACAATGGGATCATTTTCTCAGATACTGCCTCCTGCTTCATGGCAGCTTGCCCTTTCTGTCGTAGTATCGACCTTCCTAAGCCATCAGGGCAAACCCTCAAGGCTGCCTCAGAATTTCTTCCACTGCCCTTTTGAACTTAACATTGCCTGTTACTACTGACTTACACAGTCTGTTAGCCTTCCAGTGCTGAAACCCCAGATACTGCAGCCAACTTCCAGCACAGTCTAAAGTTATGAAACTGTGACAAAGACTTAAAAACTCTTTATTTTCTTCTGCAAAGAAGGACATTTTCTACAAAAGGTACCTAAACACTGGAAGTGACGGGGCAAACATACAGAACGAGGTGTTCAAAATTTAAGCCTATCAAATCCTTAGTTTCTCATTCAGATAAAACTCCTATTAACTTGTATGAGGTTGCTTCTTGACTAAGAACCTTAGGATTTAACTTATTTTAACTCAGAGGGTTTTACTTATTAATCTAGTTCATATGCTAAAACTCGTCCATCTACAATATTACACAAGGGTATCCTGATTCGCTGTGTCAAGAAAAATGTATTAAACATCATTTTTTCCACACAAGAACATTTTTTTTCCACACAGAGATGGCAATGCACTTTCTCTCAGAGAGTCCTGGGCTGTTTCACTGACTGTAGAAGAATCCCTTTGCCCACAACAGCCGGGCTGATTTTCTGCCACACTGGCCACGGGACAAGCTTTGCTCTTGACTTCACAAAATACAGACTCAAGCTGGCAGGCAGAAAAAAAAAGTAGGCACTTAGGCTGTACTCAATACAACCATACAACTACAGGGTATATGAGTACAGAAGAGTGGGGCAACTACTAAGTTCTACTGGGACTTCAAATAGGAAGACTATTGTTACTCCTACAGGTATTTAATTTCTAATCTGATAAAAAGTGAAACTATCTTTAGTGGACTTATGTCAACAGAATTTCAGATTTCCATTTCTTTCAAATTAATGGCATATCAACCCTAACAACATCCTATTGCAGTAGTTTGGGCTTCAATTTAGAAAAAAAAAAAAAAAACAACCCACCATTTGCTGGATTAGCAACTCCATAGACAGCACCACCCTCGCTTTGCTCTTGGAGGGCATTTACCCAGTAACTGCTGAGACATGACCCTACTGACCTCTATGGTCTATTAAGGGAGAAGCCCAAAGCAGTGTACATTCAAATGTCTACGTGGACAGTTTCATACCAATATCTTAAAAAAGACCATGCTATTTTAGAGTGATTTCTGATACCCTGTATAAAAAAATAACTTTGCCCTCAAGTTTTCAGAGTTCATAGACATGGACTGACTTTTAGACAGTCTGAGAACTCTGATCTGGGAAGCCAATTTTTCATTATGACAATATATTTCTCCTTCTTTATCCTGAAAGAAGCATCTAAATACAGAAAATAAAGTTTGTAAATTCTACGACTATTAAACTTTTGAAAATATATAGAGCATGTAACCCTATATTCTTGCTGCATACAGAGCTTCCACAGCCTCTACATCCAGCATTCTTATCTGCTTTCCTATCTAAAAACTTTTTAGTATTTCTGGCCCATGGAAATACTTTATATTTCACCTAACAAGTCTATAATAAAATGAGAAGCAAAATTTTAAAAAGTACTAATGCACATTCTTAAAAGCACTGTTTAGAAAGAGTACTTTGGTTTCTTTTGGATAAAGGAAAGATACTAAACAGTTAATCTGTATGCTGTAACTAAATAAGGAAAAAAAAGAAAAGAAAAAAAGGAAACCAGAAGTGGAACACATGTTAAATTTGCATTTGCATGAAAAAGTCCCTTTTGGCTCTAAAGTAAATAAAAATAAAAGTATGTTGCAAGGAAAAAAAACACTCAGGCAAAAAGAACTCGAGTTTAGAACGTGCAGTGGGGTAGCAGGGCAGCTGCCAGCAGGTATTGTATATTCCCTTCTTAAATCTGACATAACCAAATAACAAAACCTTCAGCAAAATATAAACATTTTTATAATTATCTTGCTAAAGATTTATACAGAAAAGGACTCAGATGACCATGAATGATTCCTACTGACTTCTGGTAGGACTGTCTATAATTGTCCAAAACAAGAATTTGGACCCAGAAGTACTGACAGATATTACTCCATGTTTATACTACTATAACTGAGCAAGCCCCAGGTTTGAAATCCCTAATAACTAGATACCCCAACATGGTAGACAGCTGAAAACTCTATACTGACTGACTAACAGATTAGATAACAGAAATTGCAGTACCTTAGGAACTTGGTGAGCTGGAGAAACCACAGCTGGCCAAACTATACTATAAGCAGTGTTCCTCTGTCCCTGAAAAAAGAAGCATCTTTGCTGTTGATTGCTTGACTGCCTGTTCGGGTAGTTACGACTGAACGAAGAAAAGATTATGTGGCAGCCAGTCACAGAACCTGTTAAAAGAGAAGTTAAAAATGGTTAATGTTTTTTTCTACCTCCACATTACAAAATGGAAAGTACGCAAAAAGAAGAGCATCACGTAAAACAAAGCACAGAACTCACATAGTTGCCAAGGATAGTTCAAATCTTGTACTGTCATAGAAAGAGCAATAACAAGAAGAAGAAATGAGGACAAAAAGACCATCCCAAACAATACTTCGAAGGTTTATAAAATATCCGATTGTTTGGGTTTGATGCATGAAAAAACAGTGTGGGTAAATTCCCCACAGTTTACAGACGGGAGTGATCCTCCAACTGGCCCCTGCTTGGAGAATTTTCACGGCCAGAAGCTGCACTGGCAAAAGTGCAGCTTGGCAAAAAAGTGAATAAGGGACAAGAGCAAGAAAAGAGAAGGAAAAAAAAAAGATTTAATGTTATTTCAGATAATATTTTTGCAGAATTGGTCACAGATTTGAACATAACAAAAGTAATGTTGCTCTTTGTCTTGCTGCTCAAGACGCAAGGAATGGGGTTCATTTTGTCTTGCCTAGCCGGGCAACAGAACGAACTTCAGGAAATATTTTTAATCTTGGTCAAAGACAATTGAAGGGATTAAAAATTGAAATTTATCTGGAATATTTGAATTAGATTTCCATTTAATTCACATGAGAATTTGGGATGACAGTTCATCAGTTTAATTGCTCCAGCTTAATTGTTGGGCAATGCCATATTTTGCCCCCTCAGAAAAGAAGAAGAAAAAAAAAGAAAAAGGGAAAAATGGGCATTGAGGTCCAAAGGTTCTCAGAGACATCAAACCAAAACAATGTACCTCTAAAAATTATGCTAGCATCAAAACCGGGAAATTCAAAAGGATTATTGGCACTGCCCAATTACACTGCAATTACACATAGAGTATATTTCCATTACTCAAATGTTCTACAATCAAAACAGAGGTTTTTTTCTGAAACATTGTTTAACATAATAGTTGATCTGCTTCTGAAAAATGTCATTATGTACACAAACACAAGAGCAATCCTGTGGCAAGTAATCCAGATGAATAATTATTCTTCAGTAAAAAGTTTTTGTTTAAACAGAAGTAACTCAACATTTTTATATCACAGAAATTAAGAAATTAATCTACTGCATTTTTGAAACTATCTTAAAATGATTTTTTTTAAGAAGAGTTTCTTGCATATATTATATGTTTTTATTTTATTGTACCTTCCTTCCTTTGGATGCATTTATCATGTTCAGATGCAGAAATTATCCTTCCACATGCACGCTCATTCATAGACAGCCCTTTTACAGTATTCCAGGACACACAGGAAATTCAAGTTACACACTGTTTTGGAGCCCCAAAACATAGACTGAATGAAGTAGTTGCATCTGGTTGGAAGTGTTCCTGATCATCTCTCTGCACACTGATTAGTGTTACATTTAGTTACCAGTTTCTGAAAGGCTGTAGAAACTTTTACTCAAGGCAAGCAAATTTTTACTGTTTTTTTTTTTAATTGTTGATAAGTAACAAAGTGGAGCTGAAGGGTGAGGCTCAGATCAAGCTCTCAGTATAACCCAAGAACCCCAGTGGAAGTTGCCTGCTTCAAAAGGGAAGAAAGTGCCTCCCAAGGAAGTGGAGCTGCCCAGTTAACAGAGAGCTGGATGAGTTTGGTGGTGCATTAATTAGAATTTAATCAGCAGCCTCATAATCTACTGCTGTCCTAGGGTCTCCTCACAAGGAAAAAAATCATTGTCCAATTAACAAAAAAACCCCAAACAAGAAAAAAAGAAACAGTCACCTAACCTGCCCCTGTAAGCGTGTCCAAAGAACCCAAAGCATCCTACAAACTCCCTGGCTAGTTTGCACTCATTTCTGGAAGCTGGAAGCACAGAATCTGCTGAAGCAGCAATTTTTGGGCCATCAGAACTAGAATTCACTCTGCCAGCATAAGCTTAAGGTACCTCTTCTACAGAGCGCAGTGGAAGTACCTTGCTCTTACCACAGCTAAAGGTATTATAAATATATAGAAATCCCACAGTCACTGATGTGGTCAACTAAAGTCCATGTGGACATCAATATGTGAACATCTATTTCAAATGCTCTCCTTGACGTCCGGCACACTCCCTGGGCATGTTGTCTACTGTGTCAAAATTTAATGGGGGAGAAAAGGTGCAAGTGTGCTTGTCAATTATTCACAATACGCACTCCCAAATACACACTCTTAAATACATGAAGCCATATTCACGGGTGCATGCCCGTTGACTAGCCCACATTCAGAAGGGATATCTTTTAATTTGGAATGAAATTTTTACCTCTGTTCTCCCAAAGATACACTGTAAGTGTTGTCACAAAATAACAGGATAATAAGCTACTGTAACCTGTTGTTATTCTACTAACTACTCATTATAAACCAGATGCATACAAAAATATCTACTGTTTGAACAGATGAAATACAACATGCAAATAAATATCACCATAGTATAACACAATTCCTAAATTATATCACAAGAATTATAAAAACAGTACAACTAAACCTTTCTTAGAAATATAAAAAATTATAAGAGAAAACATTCTCCTACAAAGTAAAAATAAAATTAAATAAAACGGCATTAAAATATAATGAAGTTACTGGTTTATAATGAAAATCTGGACTCCATCCATACACTTCCTTCCTTAAGAAGGCCTTCTGATGCCTCCACAGCTCCTTTTCTTTTTTAAGCTCCCATATTCACAGCTAATTCGATATAGCAACATCATCAATCACCCAAGACAGGAACAACTGTCTGTATTCTCCAAGTCTGGCTCAGAGATTCCCTCCACCCCATCCCTTACAACCATCAAAGCTTTTCTCAGTGCCTTTATTTACTTCTGCAACACTGGTGCTCAAGCACATTCTTTTTGTTAAGCTTTCTGTGTGTATTAATTACTGTAAGACAGTTCATAAACATGGGTTTAATGCATCTTCCAGCAGAAACTGCAGGCACCGGAGAGAGCCGGCGTGTGCAGCCGGGCAGCCTGGGAACAGACCAGCACAGCCAGGACGCAAAGTTGACCCTTTACGTGTTTATTCTCTGCCCCAACAGCAAGGCTACGTCACCTGCCACGAGTATCAGAATATTTACTATCAGCTGCAGGGAGGAGAATTAACACCAGCACTGCTGAATCCCATCAGCAGATACAATGCAGCAAGCACAGAAATTACTGACAACTGCTCCGCTGACTCGGCAGTGAACTCACTGTGCAATCTCAGCGCACGCACGTCCTGCCGGAGCCGCCGGATTCCTCAGCACACCTTCCAGACCTCTCTTTGTATTAACGATACAAATGCGCACTGTGAGCTCCTGTGAATTACAGAGGAATTTATCTTGTGTGGAAATTACGTTTATTTTTTTTTCCCGTTTAAATGAGTCAGTCAGAGTGGCTGAATACGGCATTCAAAATTATGATGGGTAGGAGCATTTTTAAGTGACTGATTTCGCAGCACAATGTGCCCTATATTTATTAGCCTTTTACTCTAGGGCTATTTTAATTGTTATCTGTTCATGCATGCTACACTATATAATGAAATGCTCCCATTTCACTCATAGAGTGGAGAGTTTTTTATGTGTATCTCTATTAATGACCCTTAATTAAGTTGATTTTAGTAATTTAAATATGATTTTCCTCTGGTCAAGAAGTATTTTTAATGGGAGATATTGGAAATGAACTTTCATATAAGCCCTTTTCTAATGCTTCTTATTTAACAGTTACAGCAATTTATCAAGCTATGTTTTCAATGAATGAGATATGGTGTAGCCATGCAAAAAACCTGTTAATTTACAAGATTCATCAAATGTGATTGTTAGCAACCTTTTTTTTGGTATTTACTTATAAAAGACTTCAATTTTCCAAGCAATTAGCAAAAGTGTTACCAATGGATAAACTTGGGGACAGTTCTAAGCTACAATAAATACAAGGATACATCTTAAGAGACAAAATATAAATTAATGTATTTTAAAATAATTTAGTCATAGTATCAACAGAAGCACAGTACCAAAATTATTTAGGATTACAAGAATTAACATCCAAACCATTTAGGAAATAAAATCAACTTGCTCTTGATAAAGTTAATAACATCAAAAGCATTGTTCTGACAACTCTTTTCAAAATATGTGATTTAATCTTTTTTTAAAACTGCAAAAAAGAATGACTGTGGAGACAGCATATACCCATTTGGGGGTAAAACACTAGAGGTCTTTAATTTGGCTTGTCAAGTAATTTTAATATTCTATCATAATTTATCTTCTTGTGCAAATATTCATTTTGCTGAAACCTCAGAGGAATAAAAGTTTAAAGTGAGGTATAAAAATTATTATGGGTAACAATATGTGGAATCCAGCCAAGACAACTAGGTAAGAATATATGGCTTTTTACTGCTAATTACCAAATGTTCCCATTTTTCAATCTGAAATAATGGCTGTGGTTTGAAAGACCTTTACTTGTAATCGTAATTCTAACTGTCTAATAAAACACTGACTTTGTAATCCCCCGTTGCAAAGGTATGCCCAAGCTTCAAAAATAGGATGGGAAAGATTAAAGGTTCTTTCCAGCTCTGTGTAACCTGTGTAGCAGAAGAGCAGCTCACATTTCACAAGCAATAACCTGTGCATTTGCTAAAAAAAAAAAAAAAAAAGGGAAAAAACCCAAGAACAACACAGGGAAATGCCTGAGGCAGAAGTTGAAACTGATTGGGCAAAGTAGAAGGACAAGAGCCCTTGAAATTAAACAAAAGCAAATTCATTCTGTTGACAGATGTTGATTACATCAAAGCCACAAAAGAACTTTTTTTTTGCTTCTCTTTTTTTTCCTTTTTTGCAACTAATACCTCCACATTTTCTGTGCACTAAGGATATAACGTATCTTAATCAACATAATCCAACACATAATAATTTTCAAATTTGGTAAAAGTATATTGTAACAAGGTCTTAACAACAGGCTTCTCCAAACAAGAGTGTATTCACATGGTCATGTCTGCATACCCGTGCTGGTCACGCCATCATCAGCCCCTTACTTCCAGGGGTTAACTGCTCTGGCAGCCAAATAAAATACAGAGAGCGCTGTGTAATTATGGAGACAGTCAAAGGGCAGACTCTATTTTGAAATCTATTTGCACAGACAAGGTCTTCCAATTTCGCTTACAGGAAACAAGCTGGTAAAGGGGGTCTCCTCCTCTCCAGATGCTTTCCACACGTTTTTCCCACATCAGGAAATCGTGGACATGGACACCATGCAGCACTGTTTCCTGGATTGCAGAACTATGCCATTACAAGAAGAAGAGCAAGTCCATGCTCGTGAGAAATATTTCCTCCTAATTGGACGCATTAGGGGAAAGCAAAACCCATAAGGACTACTGAAAATGTGACTAGCAGCAATTTGTAAACAGGACACAGCCACAGCTGTCATGATGGTACTGGAGAAGAGAAAACAGAAATGAAAGGGTAAAAACACTCTGTTTTTAATAGCATGATTGGGGAAATGAAATATTCATCAGGATAGATGTGACTTCAGTTACAACAGCAACACATTGGTGAAAACATCAACAACAGCATGCTTATGACTCTACTCTGATAAACTGAAACATAGGCCACTATCTTGCAAACATTATATTCTAATTGGTTTTGTTTTATTTAATTATTTAAATTATCTGGAAATTAATGACGATTTGTTTATTTAACAAAGGCACTAACAGAGTTGCTGTTCTTGTTACCCTCCTAAGAGGCAATAAAGCAAAGGAACAGTCAAATGCCGACGGACTCCAAGGGAGCAGAATCAGCCCCTCTGCCGACATGACTGGGATTCCTCCGTGTCACTGAAAGAAGTCGATTTTGGCCCTCAGATATGCTCCCTGCTAATTACAATTCTGCCCTTCATGCAGAGTGGAACTGGGCAATTTGTTTTGCTGTATGCCAATACAAATCAGGTTTTAAATTTGGAGTAAATTTATAAACTATATGGAAACAGATTCTTTACTTATTATGATTTAGTCTAGACTAACAGACTAAAATGATGAATCCGTGCCTGGATTAGTTCTATCTGGAATAGTTCCGTGCTTCTAATTCATTATTCAGTCAAACTTAGGGCCAACAAAATAGCTGTTCTACAAGTTGGTAAACTGGAAAACCACTGAGAATCAGAACCTCTTCTATTTACAGGAAGGATGGCAGCCTAAGGGTACTTCATCCCAATAATAACAACATTCAAGTACCAGTGCCCAGGTCATGACAAGCCATGACCCTCCTCATAGCTCCTTTAGGAAGCTGGCTCGGTGCCACCTTTTATCAGCAACAACCAACAGTGCAACTTTAACAGAAAAGGAAAAATTAATATTATATCATTAAAACATCCTTTGACCAATTGAGCAGTTCTGTACCTATCTATCTATCTATCTATCTATATATATATATATATGGATGGATGGATATAAACATACACACACACACAGAGTCACACCAAGGCAGTATTAGAAATAACTGAGTAAAATTCTGGTATCATTAAACATTACTTCCCCATTGTATTATAGGATTTAAAGAATGAAGAGTACAATCTAACTATATCTGAACAATATTCATTAATATACCAAAGAAAATGAGTTGTCTGTTACAGAAAACAGGATCAGGCTGTACAAGCTTAACTTTGAGAACAGGGCATTGCAGTTTTCCAATAGAGCCTGACATGCTAGTGCTATTTCTACTATATTTTCTCTCTCTGATAAAATAACACTAGTAGAAAATAAAAAGACAGTGTTGACTAAAGCAGTATTACAGTAAAATGGAACAAGTCCAGTACAAAAGCTGGACAAAGCAATATTAAGAGTTTCAATCACAGTTAATATCAAGGGAATTTAGGCTCCAGATCACAGCATCTGGCAAGTATCAACTTCTGTGACTAGCAGGAGAAACATTCCTCTTATGTTACTGCATTCCTATATTGAGTAAATTAATTTATCATAAAGTGAATAAATTAGAATGAGAAACATAACTGTTCAGGCTTGCATATTTAAATACATTTTTCAATTACTTTCTATTTATTTCTAGGTTTTTTAAAAGATCAGAGAAATTACTTTTGCTTGAAAGACTGCTTATTGTATTAATGATTTCGATTTTTTGGGGAAGTAACAATTATTGTAACAAGTTATGCAGTTTAAAAAAATATCAGTTTCAGATTAAAATAATAAGCTATTCAAATAGTCCTCACACACAGCACAATACCAAGTCTTGTTGTTTATATGCACCCACCCACAGCTTTAACATTCATTGAATCCTACTGGGATAAAATCTTTTCAGGTGCTCTGCGAAACAACTGTTTTTCAACTGGCATGTTTATGTCCTACATACATGCCTGAATCAATATTAAATGTTAAAAATAAATCCTATTTTAACCTCTTAAATTTCCACCTGAAATGGAAAAATATGTCTGGATCACCACAAAAAACCACTTCCCACAGAAACCCTTTCAGTGGGTGAACAACACTGCTGAAATAAGAGTAATCTTTGCACAGAAAATTTAGGAACGCTCCTGAACATTGTATCAGGATTTTCTACGTAGCTTGAGACACGGTAAGAGGATGGGTAGTCAGTCTTTTTCCTTCACAAAGTATAAGAATCCTTGCAGTAAGTATTTTCAATACACCTGCAGCCAAATCTTTAAAGACACAATGTGACTTCTGAATCATAATCCAGTCTTATGATATACCAAAATTAAAAAAAAAAAGTGCACATGGCTAGCAAGTTTGGGATGAATGGGTTAACTGATTCAGATTATATTACTACTCATTTGGTAAAAATGACAGCTAGCAGTGTTTTTTGATTTGTGTTAAAAGTTGTTAATGACTTGTATTGTCCCATTTTCACATGAAAAAACAAGTTACATTAGGACAGTTAAGCCTTTACTGAGAAAACATGTATGTGTCCTTCGCTAGACTGACAAGTGTTAAGGTTAGGGAATTACATCCTATAATTCACATATATGAGCAGAGAGGTGTAAGAGTTTACAGCTGTTTCTACTAAACTACTGTGGTGGTGGTGGAAATAAGTGCTTTTTTTTTATTTTTTTAAGAAGATGCTCTGCACCAGGAAGACGTTCCAATCAAGTCCTTGCCGCAGATAACTTGTAGCATCCTGATTAAAACATTTATTTTTAAACCTGTCAGTCATTAGTATGTGCTATTAATGCATAACTTGGAAGCTTATTCATAAATATGTGACATTTGGGTCACTGAATGAATTATAATGATAGAATTATGGTTCAAACTTCGAAGAGTAGGGTATAATGTTTGGAAGCTGTTTTAAATATCTTTAAAATACCTTTCACTTATCTTCATGCTTAACATTTACAAAGACCTCTTTCTTAGCATAAAAGTCCCTGTTTATCAAACAGTGATACAGGAAGAAGTTGTTTACATTTTCAGAAGTACCAACATACATCACTTATGACAAAAAAACCCAAGCACTCCATAAGAAATGCTCAATCACTGTCAATCATACACACTAAAATATACATAAACCAAAGCATGTGGTGTGAACTGTATTAGATTCAAACTGAACACAGAATTACAACTATAACAAACAAAAAACCAAATAATTACTAGTGACTCACAGGCTGATTTACCAAACTACTGGAAAGGTAGGTAACCATAGAAACCTGTCAGCCTAAATTCAGTACTTTAAAATTTGTATTTAGTTGAAAATGCTGACAATTATGTTTCTATTTGACAAAATCCATACTTTTAAAGGCTTCACTATTTGCTTTGGTACTTAAATAAATGCTTAAAATTATTTCATCTTTTGGTTACTAATAATTTGCCTTCTATAGCTGATTTTACCCAAGTAAAGATTGCAGTTTACTCTCTGTAATATAAAATGTTAATATATTTTAATATTGCAAATTATTTTCTAACATCTCTTTAATGACTGAAATTAAATAACAGTATAAAACAAACACTTCTGCACTTACTATTAAATATTTTGCATATAGACTTTTCTACTGCTGCACACTAGCAAAAAAAAATTACTCAAATTAACAGTTAAAGCTGAAATGCTAATAGCCTTTCAACTTATAGTTCTTTTTCACTGACAATTACAATTTGCATAGCTTAAAATTTAATACTATGATTAGTACTAATGTCCTATATTTTACTTCATAATCTAAATGAGTAAAATATTATTTTTGTAGTTTACTGGCTCTTATACTTAGGCCATAATGTTCAGTGTGTATTTCATTATGTAGATGAGCAATGGATGTTGTCTAACATGATCTAAATGGGTCAACGGTATTTTCCTATTCACATTAATCATCCAGACAGCCACACACAAGAAAAAAAAAAGCCTTGAAAACTAACCTAGGAGATCTCTTTTTATCACTGACTCTTCCCCCTACTCTCACAACAGCAAACACACGCAACAGGAGACGGGAGCCTCGGAAACTGGGGAGCCAAGGTGCTGCTCTCCTGCCAGTGCGCGGCTCCCGCCACAGCCGGGCCGGCAGCGGGCAGCGCTCCTCGGGCTGCCACGGCCCCGTGCCAAGAATGATTCCCGTCCCGCGAAGTTCAATGGGAGCTGTGTGTTGACAAACTGAGCAAATTTGAATCAGCAAAATTCATTCTTGGCACGGGGACACACAACTGTGCTGAATGCAAAGGCGTGCTGCCCGCTGACGCTGCTCTGGCAGCCTGGTTGTGCCTGTGTAAATACACTTGTCGGAAAACTCCCGCTAAAGTCAAAGGACACAGGATGAGGCCATTTATTGCCAATTGTTTATAAAACACATCAAAATTAAGGGTTCTATTCTCAAGCCATGTAACTACCATCTACGGCCCATTTCATATATGGCATATTGCAAATAAAATGGCAGTTTATAAATAACACACCGCTTCTGTAGAAAGGGAAGCTGTTCTAATAAATGCTAAAGGGAAAGAACATAAGCATAAAACAGGCAGAAAGTAACAGGATGGTTGTGTACCAAACATTCAGACTCATTTATTCAAAAAATATATTATTAAGATTAAAAAAAAAAGGAAGCCATCAAAATTGCCTCAAACACCAAAGTACTGCCATGGCACAAAATTTCTGTAAAGGCAGAGATGACACATTTGATTATATTATGGGGTAACAGGGTTGACAGAGCTTGCCTGGGAAACCCCACATTGTTTATGCCATGGGGCAGATCCTGTTGGACATCACAGGGGAGGTCCGAGCTTCTTGGAGATGGGATGCATGGGCTGTGAGACAACAGGCAGTGTGGTGGTGGGACTCCTTGCCTCCTCCCCGATCACTGCTGGACATCCAGTGATGGATGGTTAAACTTTACCAGTGACTGCCCTCTGCATCCATCCTTATATCACAATAGTATCAACACAGCCATACATATTTCAGTCTGTTTTCTAGTAACAAACTTAAACTCTTGAAACTGGTCTTGGTTACCACTGAAAGTAGCTCTTATTTGTTAAGCAGGTATCAGTAATAGCAGCACACATAACATCTCTTTTCCAGAAACTATACTGGCCACTCACTTGGCACCACTTATTTGCCAATGCAATCCCAAATTACTCACTTTGAGATATGAAAACCAATAATATGGCTTGGGCACTGGCCACTGACTTTCTCTGACAGCCTTCACCACGTTTTCTCTTCCAATCCACACATGTAAATGAAGGGGGATAGGAACTGTGCTTCAGCTTTTAAAGTAAACTAACCAACATATGGCAAAGTAGGAGCTTTCCAACTTTTTGGACCTCATAAGACTTAATGTGCAACACTCATGCCCTGGACAAGTGTTTCACCAGTACCTAATGAACAACTGGGTATAGCAGGCACCTTAACTGGATGCAGTAACTCATCAGTGCAGAGCTAGGGCATCCGTGGGCACTGACCTGGTAGCTAATTTACTAAACAACTACCACCACTATGATGAATAAAGTTCAGTCTTTGCCATGACCTTTCCTAGCTGTCAGGAACATGGAGGAGAGGTCAGCACATTTCATTGTGTGACAACCCATGTGCAGGTCAATATTTGGCACATCATTTGCCCTGCCTTGTCCCACAGGATGTACATCAGGAGGAGTTAAGACAACTGACATTCAACATCTGCAAACTTCTAAAGCACATCTTTGGGACTGGCTCCAGCCCTGCCCATCTGGTCCTTTGCTTTTCAATGGAAAACATCACATCTAGATCCCAAGAGTTAGCTGGGAGTCCTGAGAGGTAAGGAAGGACCTCTGGTTCTCTACACTGCCCCACATGTCATGGTCAACACCCCAGCTGTTACTAAGGGAGATTTACTTGTGATTATTTTTCTAATTAAAAAATCAGGTCAGTGAAGTTGTTCATTAAACCCCTACCCAGGTATGATTCACGATGCACTATAAATTATTCTGAGAATTATAAAATAGAGCTGGACAGAGAGTCTAAATGCCTCAAGTCTGGAGGGAGTGCTGGTGCTTCCACAATGTTCTGCAGAAGCCCAGTCACACAACCAGACAACTTCTGTGTTTGACTTCGTATCTTTGGTCTGACTTAAAAAACTTTGGTTCAACGCCTGATTAAATTCTGACCAGCTTTGGGGTTAAAATATATGAAAGATGCGATCACAGAAGTTACACGTCTTTACAAAATCATAGCTGAGTCATGTACAGGAGGAGGTCTCAAATCCTTTTGACTCTAAAGTCATCTCCAAATCAGCGGATTCAGTCAATTACATAATAAGAATCCTGCTGTATAATTTTATCACAGAAAATGTGAAGTCTATTTCAATCCACTTGCACGGTCTACTGAAAAGTGATGTGACTGTGAATTTGAATTTTACAGCCCTGGCCACAACTTCATAAACGTCAAGGCTCCTGATTTGCATTCAGTAAGCAAATAGCTATAGCAAAATTGATTCTGACGTGGCTGCTCCCTTGGCAAAGGCACAGCCATCAGAAGTGACTTGCCTGTGCCTTTGCCATGCAGTGGTTGGTAGGGAATTACCACTTGTCACACCACAGTGGACAGAAGAGAACCAGTACCTTTACCCCAGCAGTTTATTTTCATATGGCTGAACTTCAGCTGCCAACATCCCACCAACCCACTTGCAACCTCCATCTGGTTCCCATAGCTGGGGGTACTGTTGCAGCAAAACTTGCCAAAGTTTATCCAGCAACTATTTCAGTCCATACCTGATTTTGTGAAGCAGCTTTTACAAAAGACAAAATAGACCCCAAATGAACAAAACCAAGACTGTCTTTATCAAGCAGGTTTTAGAAACAGCCACTTCTGCAAGCTTTGAGTTGCTCTGAAATTAAATTTTGGCAAGAAAACATGTATTAGTTAAGGAGAGTATTCTAGAACCCAAAACTCTTAGACAATATGATGATACTACTCAGAAAGCTGCTGGGACAGAGCTATAACAGCAAAACAATCCTTCCTAGTACAACTTGATCTTTTTGAGGAACTGATTTAAGTTTTCCTAGAATGAAATCTTCGCACGAGCTGAGCCTCTGCTGATTTAGCAGTGTGTCAGAGCATAAATAAATCTTTAGAAACCCAGACAAGTCCCACTACTTTATTTATTTCTTTAAAGAATACCCATTCCTGCCATGACTCACAGGAAGTATGTTAATAATCAGTGCAGAACAACCAGAAATAGGTTGGAAAGGTGAGACTTGCCTAGTCACCTCACAGGTGATAGTTCAGAAAGCACATGGCAATGATATTAACCCTTGTCACCACTTACTGATTCATCCACGATGCACAAATGTGACTTGATGCTCAGATCTGCACAAAACCCTATGGGTAACACTTCCTCTCAGTGTCAAACCAGGATGTCTTTGCAAGATGACTATCCACTTTGGCCAGTGCTGAAGGACCTCAACTCAACAACTCCAGATGAGTTTCCAAGCACACTCAAGAGCTGAGAACTCAAGAAGCACATAAGCAGATCTGCACTATTTATTACATAAAGCATCTCCATTTTACATGGAAGGAAGCTGGGAGCTCATTGTTGCTTTTGTCCAACTCCATCTTCATCTGTCTCTATCAGAAAATCTGAGACTAAACAGCTGGAATTTATGTTAGAAACAAACAATTTCTTTGCCTTTTTCTTTCAATGTTACGCCACATCTGTTGACTTTCATAATTTAAAAAAAATAGATAGGGCAGGACCTAATTTAAGTTTATGTACAAGAAAACATGAAACAGATAATCTGAGAAGTGTATGCATTTCTTCAGAGAGCATCTGATATGCTGTAAGTATTAATGTATAAATTCAGATTGTGTTTATTACTGCAATGGTGCAAAAGGAGCTTGATCTAAAACTGAAACATAGCTTTAAACAGATTTTAACAATGAATACCTGGAAGTAAACACCTTCAAAATGTGAAAGCTGGAGACTTCATACAGCTGGTTAGAGTGGGTGGTTATTTATAATCTAAATTCAAAAGAGAATAGTGCAACTTTCAAAAACACTCATGATAGTTTTCTCAGGCTGCATGCCACAGAGCATGTTTGCCAAAAGACCTCCAAGGAGCTCTGAGGAGCCCTTTATTCTCCTTTCTAAGGCTTCCATGCATCAGGGCAGTATGCTGAACACTTGGTTTCCAACATTTTTCTTTTTCTTCAGGAATTAAGAAGCATAGGAAAAGACAGCTACTGATTTGGAAAGGACAAGATCTCTAAAAGGAAAACAAACAAATTTTCCATACTTTGTTTCTATGTCATAAAACATTTTCAGCATTCTCCACTCAAATAATGTTTTCAATATGAAGTATCTTGAGGGAATTAAAAAAAAAATAATTCAAACTTCCTTTGTCCACCAAGGAAAAGCCAGTTCTCATATGGATAAAGCCCTTTGCCAATGAACAGTTCATTTCTCCTAAATCCTTAAAAAAACATAGCAATATAATGTAATCGCTATGACAAAATAGAGAATTCTGACACTTTTTATAAGACTAAACACAGCCACATACAATATTTTCCTCTCCGAATTACATCCAATAAACTACAAGACCTTACCCTGTGGTATACAAATTTTCATGCATATTCTCTCACATTTTACTCCTACAATTAAAACATCCACTATTCTGGTTACACCACACACCTGATAACGTGAAGGAGACTGTGCTTCAGTAATTATATATAAGTGTGAATCTATTAAAGATGGGGTATTTGTTTTCTGCCACATTTCTAACCCAATGCAGCAAACCAAGATTGAGGCTAAAGTGAATATTTAATTATCCAAGCTGGACAGACTACATGGTGCTGATACATAACAAACAGTATGCAGTTGTTTTCAATTTGATTTGACAAAACCTGGGAATTTGATAGCAAGACTTTAATTTAGAAAGCAAGTTCATTATCAGTTTGTTTTGGCTTCCTACATGGTAGCCCACATTGCCACTGGAGGATGCTTAGAAAAACCTACGCTCAAAAGCCTTGAAGAACGGAGAACCAAGAGGCCTCAGACAAGCAGGCCTCTCAAGCACAGAGCAGCTTTGCCCCTTTTGTGGGTGTTTTTGCCTGTCTGACAGGCAATTCACTCCAACATTTATTGGAGAAGCATCCTGAAGAAGAGCACCACACCGTGCAGCACTGGCTGGCAGCGAGCACCTGGGGCAGGGGATTCCTCAGGGTAGGAGTGCAGGGGAAGCCCCAAAGTGAGGGATGGGTAGATGAAGGGCTAAGGAAATCTGTGTAATGTGGAAAGGGTCACTGAGCAGAAGTGGTATAAAGAACATGAGCTTTGATGGCAAGTGTAGAGACAGATGTAAAGGCTGGGGAGAGAAAACTTACAGCAGTTTAAAAGTGTAAGGTTCAGAAGAAGAATTTGGCAAAACAGAAAAAGGCGGAAAACCTCGGAATTTATCAATCAAAACTTAAGTCATATAAAGGGGGTAAGAAACGAGCAACTGAGAAAAAGATCCTTATTATAAAATATGATTTTAATGTTTTGAAACAGTTCCTTTTAAAAAATCTTTAGGAGTTTGTTTTCACTCTAGATAACACCAAAGGCCAGTGGTGTGACCTGAACTGCTTAACACAAAATATGAGTGACTTTTCTTAAATGGAGACTAGAACTTGACTTCATACAGTGCCTTTCATACTTAGTGTATTATAAATTGCTTTAAATACTGGCAGGCAAACAGCCATTATACACTCGAGAGCTCATACATAATAATACTTAGCATTTTTATAGTGCTTTTCATCTTCAAAGTGCTTTACAAACAACTCATTAATTTCAACCAACGCACCTGCAAGGTAGGTGAATATCTGCATTATAGGTGGAGAAAGACACAGAAAGTTCAATGACTTATCCAAAGCCATGCACACTACCAGCCCCAAATATCCCTAGCCCCTGCCTCCTAAGCCCATGAAGGACCTGAGCCCCACCCTGTGCTAAGATCGTAGGTTCTCTTCAGCCACACAGCTGTAGGAGAACCTGTTTTACTGCAAGGACAGTGGCAAGCTAGCTGGAGAGCCTCCCTTTTCCAAAGCTGGTAAATTCCCAAGGACTGCTAGCTCCCTCCAGAACCACCAACCCCAGGAAACGGGAAATCCATGAGACACCAAAGTGAGCCCCACAACATAGGTTCTCAAACTGATTCCCCACCAAGCAGTGAGATGAGAAAGCTGCTGCGCTGGTAGAAGCCTTTGCCTCTCTCCCTATTTATTTCTAACTGCTGCACAGACTCCAATGCAGGAGATTCCTACAGTTCCTACACAACCCTGAAAGCCTCCGATTACCACCATGATTCAAGAAAACAGCTTCACTCCTCCAGTGTTCTCGAACTATCAAAAACTTGTAACGAATTTTTGTCTATCAAGAACAGTAACTCTCTCCCTTGCTGGTGGATGGAAAAAAAAATCTTAATGTGATTACACTGCATGATTCCAATTTTTGAGGTTTAAAAATATCTGATATTATTTTTTAAAATGACTTCAAAAAAAAAAACCTTCAGAAATACCAGGGATGTCAAACCTAGAGCAGACAAGAAACCCAGAAGGTGTGAACAATACCTGTACTGTGCTACAGTAGGACCTTATATTCCCTTACACAGGGAAAAAGAATAATGATTTTTTAGTAACACCATCTTTAGTTCAGATGTTTATTAGTCACTAGATTTAAATAAATAAATCTGAGAATCCTTATCTGTTCAGTCTTCACATTCATGAACTCAGAGCTATACAAGCTCTCCAGCCACTGTAGCTCCTCCCTGGGTAAACAGCTCATGTTTAAAAAACAAAACAAACTGTTATGAAACAAACTGTTACAATAACAGAAAAACAAAAATCCACTTTTTCTTAAGATATCAAAATAAAAAAGTCTCTACAGTAATGGCATAACATGTTACTTAAGCAAACACAAGCAGCAGAAGATAAATGAAACGCAAAAATGTATGTAGCTAAAAGAGTTGTGCCAGCCTGCCCAACTGACCTGGATATAAAAGCCAGAATAAGGAAGAAAGCAGCTTTTAATTACTCTTCCCCATCTAAATTTTTTAAACTTACAAAGAAAAAAATGAACAAGGTCACATAATCCAAAACAAAACGAAGAAACAACTCCTGATTGTTAAGCAGAAACTACAAGTCCCCCACATGAGAAGAATTTTAGGCTAATTATTTCATTGATTTAAAGTGGGCTTGTGTCTGACTGCCAACACCATGCTTTTTAAAAAAATATGTCAAGTTTACAACTCTCGATGAAAATAAAGGTATATAAGAGCAAACTAAAATTAAAACATACAGGAAATGCAATTAAATTTAATTACATTGAACACTAATATTCATTCTGCAATCATAAGAAAAAATTCTAAAACCATTTTCTACATAAAAAATATTCTACAGCTAAAATAATATACAATCTTTATATAATCCAGCTTTTCTGATGGAATGAAACAGATTTGAGAGCAACATGCAAGAACAAAATTAAAATACGCAATTGTATCCAATAAACTCTGGAAGCCTAAAAGTGATGATGCAGTAAAAAACCACCAACATGGTAACACTAATGCTGCAACATTTTTTGTTATTTTGTTTAATAACTTGTCCCTTTATTTGTAAGCAGTAATCAAGACATATTGCAGCAACTTCTGTCTCTGTGCTCTATTATTCTTCGCTGCTTTTGTTTTCAGTCTAGGTTAAAAAGAATCTTTTCTCCTAATCATCAACAAACTAATACTAGATTTCACTTGGGGTAAGGTATGCTACCCATCAGGACAAGGCAACACTACAAAAAAACACCAAAGAAAATAAAAAAAGCAAGAGGCGAGGTCTGAACACAGTTTTCTTTCAATTCCCTTGGGAATCGTGGTTTTATAAGTCTTGAATTGCCGGGCAGAGGGGATCATGTTCATCAGTTACAGCAGCTCCTCTGGGCCTAAGTCCAGGTAGACTGCTTGTCTAAACTCGATGAAATATAGGCGCCATCAGGTAACAGCAGTGGTCAGGGAGACTCCAGAAATGTGTAACTGAAAACTGAAAAATGAAATTAAAACAAGGCTGTAGCCAAACAGCCTCTTTCTACAGGATGCAATAACTGTAAGGCAGAGAGCATACGATGTACAGACTGCTCCTTGTATACATTCCCTCGCTTTTTCACATATATAATACGAAAGTCAGGCTGGGTACACAAGTATATTTTAATAAATACTGATTTTAAATAGAAATACTTAGGAAAAAAACCACTGTGACAAATACACATGGCTTGAATACATAAAACGTAGAAAAAAGGAAAGCAATTGCCCTGTAACCCACTCCCCCTCCCACTTCATTACTTCAAACTATTTTCAAATTAAATTTTAATGCTAATAAATATTGCTAGGTCAACAGCACTGGGATGTGGTGTCTGGAAGCACTGCAAGCTACCCATCATGGCACATCATCATGTCAAACTCAAAGAGAAGGAGAGGCAGCAAGTCTCTCTCATCAGATGTGAATTTCCAACTGCTATAGGAATGTGCTTGTTTGGGAGCCAGAGAGAAGGACAGAGAAAAAAAAAATAAAGGAAAAATTATACAATCCCTCATAGAGAAGATCACTGTAACTAGGGGTCCTACAGGTGGTTCAGCACAGAAAAAGCCTTTTCCAGCGATGAAGCACTACTCTGAAATCAGAGATTGCAGAGGACCAGCAGAACTGTTACTGAAGAACGCTCAAAACTCCTGAGCTTTTGCTTAAATTTCCTCACAATTCACAACTGTCACAACCAGAATACTGTGTCTACTACATCTTAATATCATGGAAAGAAAAACCAGCTTAGATTTCATGACACAGATGTCCACTGCAGCTGTAGCACCAAAACAGGTTCAAAACCAGAAGTAGCCTGTCTACAAGGTGACTTCAGAAGAAATCCAGGTCTCTCCAGAATGAAAAAAATAAAATACCATGACACTATAGAAATATTTTTGGTAGCTTCAACCTTACATTCCAACTATAGCTATACATAGGAAAGTCACACAAGAAATGAGGGGAAGTGTGCCAGACCGGCTCAGTATGGTTTCTGCTGCACAGCTTGAGAACATCCATAACACACAAATCCCAAACTTTACAGACACGTAGTACGTTGTTCTTACGTGTGCCTTAAATCCAGCTTCTGGTCTAGATGGGGTAATTCACTGCAAAAACTTGAGTAAAAGGAATTAATCATCTAAATTTAGAAAGCCACATCACATATGTTCACTGCTAAACTGCATGTTTGCCTGGTAGCTCAGGAGCAGCAGGCATTAGGGCAGGCTCAGGCCCTGTTTCATCCTGCTGATGCTGTCCTGCCACAAGACCCTCCAGAAATTACTCCCTTGGTGCAACAGTTTCTCCATCCATCAGCTAGTGCTCACCATTTCAGTCCCTTTTGTCTGCCTTAGTTCTGCACTGTGAGCTCTCAGAAGCAAAAAAAAATGTTTTATTGTATGCTCACAGGACATCTGATCCTGTGATTTTGGAGAGTGAAGCTATCTGCTCTAACGTAATGTAAGCCACAATTTGAGGTCCATAATTTCTTTAGGGATGATTTAGATCTTCATTCTTTCTCCTCAAGTGCTATATATTACAGTAAACAAGCTCAGAGTCCACCAGAGACCTGTGATACACTCTACGACTATTCCTGATGTTTTAATTAACAAACACGCAAGGACTAAGCAGCCAGAGACTTCATGGTTCGATCCTGCACACAGGCTAGGCAGGGTCATCTTCCAGTACAGATTTTAGGAGCCTGTATTTTTTTTCCTTTAATTTAATCCCTAAAAATTATGAAGTGGTATCCTTTATTTCATTTATTTGCTGTATGAGTATAGAGGAGTTTAAATCTGTCATTTTGTTCTTTGCAGAACAATACTAAGATCTGTGTGTTGGCTAACACTGCATTGGTGAGCCCAAACAATAAGAGCCTGAACCAACACCTGAAGGAGAGACAAAGTTTGCCTTCTGTGCTGCCCAGAGGCAGCACTGAACTGCACATCTGGAATTAAAATCACAGACATGACTTTACATTTTAGACTTTCCACTCTGTTACGTGGTATTGTGTTGAGCCTTTGCTTCTACATCTGCAGCCAGGTAAGGAAATGCCAGAGAAGGACAACAGCCTCTGGCAGGCAAGGTAGAAGTTCTGCATGCAAACAGTCCTCACTCACAGACACCCCCATGTCCAACTCTGAAGACAGAGAGAGCACTGTAAAATCCACTTTGGAAACATGGCAGCAAGCCAAGTCCCTCTGATGGGGCACCCCATTTTCTTGGTAGCCATTCCCAGAGTTTTCTGGCATTTTCCTTCAGGGTCAGTGGCTTATGCAGAAAGCTGGACAAAGGCCCTTCAGCGAATCACCACACCAGGCAGTGAGCTTCTGCAGATGACAGAAAAGTCTCAGAGCTCTGCGAGGGGAATTGAAAGAGAAAGCAGCTTTTTTCTGCTTAGGGAAAGGTCCACGTGAGCTTTAAGAAAAACTCTGCAAAATGGAAAGTGATACGCGCAAAATACATTTACAAAAAAGTTCAATTTTTGCCTGAAGGATTACAGCCAGGCTTACTTTCTGCCATGTGAAAATGTACCTGTCCAATATACTCATCACAGACTAAGCACTGGCAAACACAGGACACTGCCTGGGACCCGGCCACCCAAGATATAAGGCACGCAGAGCAGAGGAAGCATTCACAAAAAGCTGAAACTAAGTGCTCTTCAGGAACTTGTCACTGCCTTTGTCTCTATGTGGATTTTAGCTGTAACCACAACAGTGATGCTCCAGCATCAGGTCAGTGAGCACCTTCCCAAAGAGAAGAAAAGACTTTTTACATACTAGAACAAATGGCTACAACAGTAGGTGTGGGTCAGTAAAGCTGTTGATGTGGCAGAAAACCTTGAGTTTCAGCCACCGTCCTGGACATCTGCTAATGACTTTCCTTCATTTAAAGGCAATATTAGCTAATGCTGACCAAGAAACCTAAGCTCACAGAGAAACCACACCCTACAAATCCACCCACAGCCAGAAGTGATAGATCTTGGCAGAAAAAAAAGATGCTGTGTGCTGCCAAAAATACATTACCTCTCAACTGAAAGAACAATTAAACACTTTATTGAAAGGGGAATATTTTTTCTCTCATGCCTCAAACCATGAAAGTGCATGTCTCCCCCAGAGTTGCTGCACTGTTGAAATGGGAATAATTCCTTGTCTGCCTGATTATTTTCAAGACGGAGATGAAACTACCTTAGCATCATTTAAAAAATGTTGAAATTGTACTACAATCAAATGGTTTGAACTTCCACCATGCATCACTTGCAGCTCATAACGCTAATGTTAAATTCTGGAGACATGAGTCTGTCTACAAATTAATGGAAAATGTGAATTAATATTTTCTTCCAGCTAATTGCCCAGCTCATATATTTCACAGTGCAGCCAAGCACATTTGATCTTGAAAACTCTCTCGTACAAGTTTTCAATCACTTTTCCTCATCCACCAAAAAAAATCAGAATTACAGGACATATTTAATTATAAGTCTGGAATGCCAAGAAACAGTTAGTCAAGTCTCCCCAAAACTGTTATCTGTATATTCTACAGTTAATTTTTTAAAAGCATTAGCTTAGAAGTATAGAAAGTTACTATAGATAAGGATTAATTGTTTGAGTTGTACATTTCTAAGTTTCTTTTTAAGGGTGAAGAAGATACAGATGAAGACACTTCTAGCATTTGAATATTAATAGTGCTAAGAATTGCCCAGCACTTCTGGGCAAACTTTGAAGCTGTCCTGCAACAAAATCAAACTCCAGCTATGTCCCCCTATTTTTTTTTTATTTGTTTTTAAAAAAGGTTTAAAAACACATTTATGTATCTTGTCATTTTACTAAGAGGGGAAAGGAGTAACAGTCTTTGAAAAGTTTTGAAAACAACCATCTCTAAAAGTCTCTGTATTCACAGAAGAAAAGTATCTCACACCATCTCACATACTGTGGTGCTCGAGCAAGGCACTTAAGCCCCTTACCAGCAAACAGACAGCCTAGGAACACAAACTACATATCTAAGAGATGTATCACACCCCATCAATCTACAGTGACTCAACTTTAAAAACCTGGCCAGTAATGCATTACATACATTATTACAGAATACTTCTTCATTGTTGGAGAAGAAAGATCAGAAATCAGCTTTATGCATATTTAACACAGTAAGTAACTCATTTTACAAGGGATGTCTTCTCATCAATTATTTTCCTGTGGCTTTAAGCCCTGGAAGTTCATTACAAAAAATTAGGGGCTTCTACTCTACAGTAATTTACCTGCCTAAAATAAATAAATCAAGAAGAGACTACTATGCCATAAAGCATCTAAGCAGTATTTGTAGGCATGTAGTTCTTTGATGTCTTCTACTTTATTTCATTACCAATAAAGTATCACAGAAGCAATTATTGTAATACCAGAAACTGTGATAATATCAAATTAGACCATTTACAAGCAAATGAATCAGCATATAATCCATACTATCTCTAACTACAAACCATGACAGCGATTTGAAGTGCCTGTGTTCTGGATGTTTCTTAGTTTTAATTTACAAAACTGTAAACTCAATTCCCACTTCTATGCATCACCTGTGCAGCTCAACCCACTGCAAGGCCACTCAGAACCTTCTCCTTGGGTTGACAGTGTTTCAATTCTGACATGAGCAAGGCAAAGACTATAAAATAATTTTCCTATGTGACTATCAAAAAGGTACAAACTTTTTAACTTCTTTCAGTCAATTTATTTTACTTTTTGAGTATGTGGAGGAAGTATACAAACACCCAAGATTTCTGCTGCTCAGATGCATTTATGTAGAAACTGCTCCATAACAAAGAAAACTTTTATCATTTATAAAAACATAACATCAGATACATAGAAAAAAAAAACACAAAAGAGGCTACAAAAAAGTAATTTTCCTTCAGTTTAGGTAGAACAGATACCCTTAGGTGAAGAGAAACTAATTTCAACTACTTCTATCTTTCAGTATTTGCAAATTAAATTATACTTAACTGTCCAGTGCAGGGAAAATCAGATTTAGTTTAATCAGTCTTGTCTTAACTATGGCAGTTTTGCTTTCTCAGTCTCTGGAAAAACATGTCCCCGAGGGAAGCTGAACAAGGTTTGACGCCTGAAGGGAAGGTAGGAAAGCTTAACAAATTTAAATTGCTTGATTCTTTTAACCGGATGACAGGCTTTCAGTTTCTAAGTGCACATGGGGCTGGAGATGGAGGTGGGGCAGGGACACACAACTTTCACTTGAGAAGCCTGATGTGGTAGAAAAGGTGCCTGTAAGAGAACCTCAGGGTACGAGGGACAACGGCACCCGAAAAGCCTTTAAACACATGGATGTGCCAACAGGTAACAAGTTCTGCAGTTGGACGGGCTGGTAGAAGAAACACGTGTACATGTTATGTCAGATTACTTTTTCTGTCAAACACATGGCAACAGCCAAAATCGTAACAGCAAAACCAGAGCAAAGCACTGCTGTCCGCACTGTGCGGGCCCCCGGGCCGCCGATCCCCCGCTCCTGCCGCCGTGTGCCCGCCCGGGGGGGCGGCTCCGGCCCCAGTCCGAGCACAGCGCCGGGAACGCGCCTTCATGGAAGCCGAGCCTTGACAGCTGCGGCGCTGCCGGGGGCCGCCGGGCTCGCCCAGGCGCCGCGCCGCCACACGCCGCTCCCCGCCACACCCGCCCCGCCTGCCCGCGCCCCGCCCGGCGGAGCGGTCTGTCGCTACCCCGGCAGGCGCGGCGCTCCCCCGCTCGGACGGGGGCGGACCTTTCCCTCCTCGATTTCAAAGCCGGCACCAGCTCAGCAGCGGCGCCGGGGCGGCCGGCGGAAAGGGCGGAGAAGGCAGGGAAGGGCAGGAAGGGCAGAGCCCGGGCCGGGCCGGGCCCGCGCCTCCCGCCGGGCGCGCCGCGCACTCACCTGCGCTCCGCAGCGCGCGGGCGGCTCTGGGCGCCGCCATGTTGCCTGTGTGAGACGGTCACGTGCCCATGCCCGTGCCCGTGGCGGCGGGGGGGGCGCCCCCTTCCCGCCCTCGCCCGGCCTGAGGGGGCGCGGGGGGTCCGCTCGCACCTGCGGTCGGTGTCGGTCAGGCGTGCTGCCAAAGTGCTCCCCGGTACAGCCCTCATCCTGCTCAGCTCGGCAACATCGCTAGCGGGCTTGGAGACTGCTC
This sequence comes from Manacus vitellinus, assembly GCF_001715985.3. Classification (NCBI taxonomy): domain Eukaryota; kingdom Metazoa; phylum Chordata; class Aves; order Passeriformes; family Pipridae; genus Manacus; species Manacus vitellinus. The sequence continues at coordinate 13,949,482 of NW_021939632.1, read as the reverse complement.
CTTCCGACAGCGAAACACATGCTAGTGAGACAGCGCTGCCCGAAGTGGGGCTCGGTCCGACAAGAGTTGCAGCTGTACTGTTTCATGAGTGCTGGAGCTACCTTAGAATTTCTTTCCATTAAAAACCAACCACACAGAAAAAAACCCCTACCCCACAACAAACAACAACAATAAAAAACCCAACAATTTTCGTACTTTTGTGACTAAATCATGAACTATTCTTTATGAACTAGGAGGGGATCTCATTAATGCATATAAATATGTCAAAGGCAGGTGCTGAGAGAATGGTGCCAGACCCTTTTCAGTGGTGCCCAGTGACAGGACGAGAAGCAATGGCCATAAACTAAAACACAAGAAGTTTCACCTCAAGATGAGGAAGAACTTCTGTACATTGAGGGTGGCAGAGCACTGGTACAGGCTGCCCAGGGATGCCATGGTGTCTCCTTTTCTGGAGACATTCAAAACCTGGACATGTTCCTGTGCCATCTGCTCTAGGTGACCCTCCTGTCTTGGTAGGGGGGTTGGACTAGATGATCTCCAGAGGTCCCTTCCAACACTAACAATTCTGTGAACTAAGTTTTTGCTGTTACATATGTTTGTAAAGGTCTATACAGAATCTGAAAGCTAATGCCTTTTCTAACTAAACTCATTATTTCATTTGCACAGCCAAACTTCATCCATTTAAAAAAGATCTAATAGAGCAAAGTTTTCAGTAGAGCAGCATCTTGCCAACCTTTTTTGGTACAGGTACCATCCGACCTTAAAAAAACATCCAAAGACCATCTTAACAGTGTTGGTGTGGTAGGTTTCATTTTCAGTCAAATAAAAATCAAACTTAACTTCTAATGTCCATTTATCATTTTTATTTTCTGATGTCTTGTTCGCTTGGCTGCATTTGGCTTGCCTGTATGAACAATTAAACACATTTTGAACTCATGTTCTTATGGCTTATCAGAGTGTGAGAATCACTGTTACAGGGCATAAACCTAACAGCTGGCAGGCAACTACTAAACCTGAGGGAATCAAATCACTAAATGAAGGAATGAATAGAATGCATGAAGGTAATCATTACAAGAGTAGAGGGAAGAAACCAAAATGCAGAAGTAATAGAAGTATCCTTTCTTACATTCTGACTCACATGTAATGGTCTTTCTCTCCTTACACACATGCACATGTACACACACACTGTTAATCTCTAGGATAAGTAAGCAAATTCTCACATGAGAACTGAGGCTGTTTATCTCCAGATTTATTTAGCTCCTGGTACAGCCATTAGTAGTTTATAACTTCCCATGTACAAATTTTATGATTTAGTTACGAAGAACAGACTAAAAGCACAAGGTGGGTGGGAATGCTGGCGTTATTTACCCCCTGTACTATGGAAAATGCCCGAAAAAAGTATGAACTTAAAAGTTACATTGCAAGCATTTCTGCCTTTAAGGAGCAAATTCCAAGCGTTCTCTGATCAAAAAAATGTGCTGTGATCCTCTCAGTGGTCCCATACAGACATCACTAGCAAAAGTGCATTACTTAATCAGCTGCCAAAGCACGATAGGCAGCCATCATATAGCTTATATCCAGACCACACAGTAGGTTAAAGATCAATACAATACCTTGCACTGCCTCCAAAAAATAAAACAATCCACCGCTTATAGCTACATTCTGCATCAACTGACATGTTTCATCGTTGTTATTCAGTGAGGGGAGAATGATAGGAATTTTACAGAAAAATAGAGATAGAAATAAATGTAGAAAAAGCATTGCTAAGCTGTTTAGTTACACCTCATGAGCACCATTACCCTCTGCTCACCATTGCCCTCACCTCTCTGGTGAGAGGTCTGCACACATTTCATTTGCAGGGCAGAAATGCGCATGTCTTCACTTGTTCCTAATTCTAAAACATAGTATGGTCTTTCACGAGTTTGAATCTCATCAGGCATCATTTTATCCTGTTTTGTATCTTGGCAAGGCTTTAGGAATGCAGACACCCAGCCATTGATTCTATAACAATGATGTACAGTGTAAAGTAATCCACATTGTGCTGCTTGGCCTAAGCAACTACATGTATTTTGGAGTGGATGTACTTGTGTGTGCCTAAAGAGAACAACACACTTCCCATGAAAGTACCCATGTATGATGCGTAGTACACCATCTTTTCCTGATCTGTCACTAAAGGAGAGAAACAGAGTGCCCTAATGTAGCCTGGACTCACCTTTTCTATTTGAGTCAATAAGCATTTCCTACTCTGTGGAATGAGGCCACTGTTAGAGAAAATGAAGTGAATGCTTGGCTTTTGTCTGCAGCTGTAAGACCCAAATTCCTTATTGTAACAAGCTGGAACCTGGGTGATGGCATAACAAAATGCAGAAACTGTCGAGACAATACTAGTTATGCTGCTACCACCTTTGTAATTATCTTGTCCTTGAGTGTCAGGCTATTTCATGAATACTTGTAGGTATTGGCTAGTGGTTAGACTGGACCAATTTTTTTTGCATGTCAGAAACCAAGAGGGGATCAATCAAATTACGATCGATTACATTTCAAGTGAACTGTGTAATTTTTGCAGTTTCTGGATGAATCTTAAGCCTAACAACAGTCATTATTCAGTGGTCTCTAATTTATGCTTAGATGCAGACTTTTGCCTTTTACTAAGAAATATAAAAAACAGATAGAGGTTTTAGGAGCTTTATACCATTAAAAGGGGGATGAATATCTCAGAAAAGAGATACACCATATCCTAACACAGCAAACCTGAAAAATCAAACTCTGCCACATTCAAGTTTTGTCACCAAAAGAAAATACATCACTTTTTTCCTTGTGTATAATTATCTTTTGGTTATATTTGACAAATCCTCTGAAATGTTCAAGGACATTGATGTCTAAAGCTGTACTGAGCTTCAGGTTGAGAGGCAGCTTTGGAGAAATCACTTTTCAGCCCAGGGTATTTTCAACACTTGTCTGTATGTTACGTTCTTCAAGGAGAGTCACATTCCATCTCACTTAGATTGGCTTTTTGCTGTCAGAGCCAGCATGTTCTAAATGTAGAATCTCAACCTTATTTCCTCTGAAGATTGGGCAGGCTGATATTAAAATAAGCAAAAGATGTGCTAAGGAAGAAGGTTTCTATATGCAAGTTTGAAAGTGGCCTGTAACAGTCTGTAAGACAACAGAGTTATGCATTATATACACATGAACTCTTACGTAGAACAATATAGAAGTATGCTTCTAGTTTAAGTATAGCTGCTGGATACTACTGGGATTAGGTTTAGACTTTCCTATCTAAAGTTGTCTTAAAAGATGATTTAGTTCCACAACAGCTTTTGCTGATGAGACTGGTGCTGTTTGCATCCTGCTCTATTCACAAATATGTGTTCATTTTTTCAGTACTGGTGTTCATCGGACCCACGGTAAAACAGTTTGGAGTCCTGAACTTGCAAAAACCCCTAAACCTCCTAAATCAGTGATACAAAATATATATAACTAGGTAAAGCTACACCAAACTTACATCACAGCTCTAGGGAAAGCAAAATGACAGTCTCTATCATATTAAATTAATTTTCTCTTTTCCACTAAACTATGAAAGTCTTAAAGACATGAACACCCCATACAGCTCAGAGAAAAGCTCAACTGGAAGAAAGAGAAGCATCTAAAAATAGCAGCTATTGAACATGAACACCTCCCTTATTGCCGTACCATTTAGAAACAAAAAAGGGGATGTCAAGCTCTTCCCATTGATCTAGATTTTCTTTATGTTCTATCTCTTCAGCTCAAACTGTGCAACAACCACAAATGGAGCACATACCTCCCGTGTGAGGAATGTTTACAGCATTACATGTTCTTTATTTACCAAAGAAAGAAGCTAGTGCTACTCTCGGAAAAAAACCAGCACACAGTACTGCTCCTGATATATAGATTTTTTTGTAAAGGCCAACAGGGAATTCTGAATCCTCTTCCCAAGGCTTTGTCTTCATCGTGTCATTACCAGAGATTCCTTCAATTTGGGTGGGAGTCTTATATCTGAAATGAGCTTTGAAGAGCGGAAGTAGGACATTTCCCCCCTCCTTTCCTCTCTGCCTCTACTCTGGAGAATTAAAAATATTTTGAACATGGAAATCTGAAAACTGCTAGATTAATGACCCTTTTTTACACTAGCTTGTTCCATTATAGATGTAAAAGGAAACTCCAATACACAGTTGGTAATCTTCTTTCTTGCAATGTGTGTTGCTGAAGGCTTTAGCATAAGGAACAAAGAACCTGGTAAGCACGTATTTGAATGAGTAGTTATGGGTAGAAACTGGTATGTGCATTATTTTTCTTTTTACATTGCAAAAAAAGATGAGTGATAGGGAGGCAAGCCCGTTCCTACAATTTTCCCACCACAGTTATAAGCTAGTAGGATAGCAGATAGCATGCCCTGCCTGAGCCGAGCTTGCATCTATTTGTTTTGCTTTGTGTAATAGCCTTCCATTTTTACTGGCTGCACTAAATTTTTAGCCTCACAATTCCAAATACTGCCACTGGTGTGGTCAACAGCTGTTTGTAAATGAAACGTTTTAATAGAAAGAACTCAGGGTAAGATTGAAATCTTTCTCATCATTGGAGGAAGAACTAGCAGTGTAAACCAGCTGGAATTACTGACAGCATGGGGAAAAAATATTCCCAATGACTTTAGGTTGATTTCTTTTTCAGGTAATGGAAATATCGGCAAGACATACTTGCTTATGAGATACAGATTTTAATATTTTACTATGCTGTCTTTTTTCAACTTCAAGTCCAAATTATCCTAGCAAGCAATATTTCACAAAGCAATAGCATTAGAGAATAACAATTTTCAATTTGAAAGCTGAAATTCCAAGGTTTTAGGTGATAGGCTTACAAATGTAACAGGTATTCTAGCCCTAACAGTTTGATACTGAAGAAATCAGGTCAGAACTGTGAGGAAAGGTAAAATGGCAAAATATGCATAAGATTTTCAAGCTTTCTGGTGTCTGACAGTCACAAAACATGATAAAGGAAAAGCATAAGGAGCAACAAAGTCTCAGTGAGAGACAAAACAGGAATTGAAAAAAATCTATATAAGCAGACACAAATCCTTCATACAGACATTATGGGCTGCTTACCCTCCTGCTGACATTGCAGAGAGAGACAATAGGTCAGACTTGAATTGCCTAAACTGCCACATAGCAGCTTTGTGTGTTGGTTCATAGGAGGCACAGACATTTACTGCCCAAGACACTCCTTCAGCAACACACAGACCTTTATTCCCCCAACTGCAGCAGTTACTGTCCTTAAAATCCTGCAGCTTTTGGTAGCTTGCTTTCTCAGTTCTGAAGCTATAGTTATTCTGTTGTATTTCTTGAGATTTATTAGTTGTTGAGGTAGAAGTTGTTTCCTTGCAGTAGGTAACTTTTATGTTTCAAAATACATAAAAGGGAACAGTTTGATGCAGGTTTCTAAACCATAAACATTTTTTCAGAGCTTTATTTACCTCTTAGGACAAAATCTTGGATTAGCACTGTTGACAATAGCTTTACATGGAAAGAAAACTTGCATATTCCAGTTGAACTAAACTCACCATTTTAGATACCCTGCTGAATTTTCTTGAAGTAGATTCACTGATGCCGTGACTGGATTTGTAAGTGATGGAAGGGCAAACCAGCATCCTGATGTCAACAGCATCTACAAAACTTTATATATACTTACAGATCTTTATGTACATTCTAAAAAGAATAATCGAATGCAAAACAACTCTCTTAAATGCTTTATCAGTATGTTGTGCAAAGTTTCACTTGAAGTTTGAGTGAAGTAACTGAAGAACCCAGATTTAACCAAAATGTAGGAAAAAAGTCAGAGTAAATTAAATCACATAAACCTATTATTAATAAGCCTACTATTAATGTTTCCTCTAAGTTCCTATTAGCATGTAATAACTCAAAAGAAGAACAATAGCAGCTTAAGAAACCTAGGATAACAGATTACATATTTGAACAAAAATATTTTTAATCCAGGATTACTTTAGTGTCACATTGTGCCCAGAGAGGGCTCTAATAGCATTCAGCTTCAGCTATCCAGTTCTTACACTCCTAACATCTAGAGGGAAAAAGTTGCTACTAAGCCTCAGTGTTAATTTGTCAGCTCACAAATCCATAAAATTGAACCCTTCCAGTATCTGCTTGCAATTCCTTACAGACAGCTATTATTAGTTCACAGGTCCTATCTCAACATGTAAAAGTCAGACAACACTAATACTATCCATGCTATCTTCCATACCACAGTACAAAGTATTTGTTTAAATACAGTAGGAGGTCCCTGTTCTTAATTATGTTAATACAGAAATATAAGCATTACACAAAGCTTACTAAACTTTTATAAACAGTACTACACTTTTTTATTTCATAAATATGACTCACTGAACAGCTGGTGTTGCTGCTGTGTGTACTTCAGAGACAAGAATCCTGCAGTTCACTTGTAGGTGAAACTTGTTATCCTCTTGAAAACCATGGAACAAAATATCCAGACTGGCAAGCTAGGATTTTGTGTAGCAGCATTCTGAAATCTGGGTGTTTAGTCAATTTTACCATTAATGCACAGTCTCTAAAATGTTAGTTTGAACAGATGCACCCCAGAAGCCTACTGAACTAAACTGGCACATGCTCCCCAAGCAGTGCCAGAAGAGCCATCACTGTTTTCTAGCTGTCAAACGAGATTATCGCCTCTTTCTCTTTGCCAAGGGAAAGGATGGTCCAGACAGTTAAGACCACTTCAGGCAAAGTCAGCAGGGCTAGTTCAATTTGCTCATGAAGATTGCTTCAGATAATTGGTTTAATTAACTGTAATGGATTAGGGAGTATTCACATGGCCTTTCCTGGCAGCAGAGCTGCAGGATGGAAGAATTCCATCCTTGGAGTTCCTAAATGTCTGAGAGGCTGTTTATTCCTATCTTTTGTGCTGAGAATTAGTAACAAAATAGTTCCTGTAAACCAGGTCATAAGTTTTGCTGTCCACAGGCCCATCCCAACAGCTTAGAATGCTCCCAAGACCATACTGGAATGAGAAACCATGCTTGGCTTAAGACTGTACCTCAGTAATTTCTAAAAGGGCTAACAGCCCATTAGGTAGTGCTTCTTCTTGTCACTCCTACAGTTTCTTAAATGGCTTAAGCTTCTTCGTGAGTGGCTTCAGCCTTAGTAATGCAACAGCTCAGGGAGTGTTAGTGCAGGCTTCTCCAGAGGCATCCTGGACCTCTATGCAGGAACCAAATTTAAGCACAATTCTTCAGTTCAGCTTTCCCACTTCTGGCTTATCACCAACATCTGAACATGTTTAATAAGAAACCAAAACCAATCTAACAAAAACAGACTTACTACTACAATCAGGGAAGGTCTTTTAACAATAGTTACTATTGATTAGTATGATAGATTTGAATACTACAAAGATGTATCATACAGACAAGATATCCTAACCCAGAAAACTTAAAATTTCTAAAAAGAATAGAAAATACACCCCCCCCCCCCCAGATTCTAAATATTTGAAAAATATTACATTTTCTCCACACCACATCAGTCGATCTATAAATTCCAGTTTCGGAAGCTGGACTTGTATCCCATTAGGACCATGAAACATGGTTAATAAATTTCAACAATTCTTATTCTGATTAAGTCCTCTAAAGTCTGAACTGCCAGAAAAGATAACATAATTTATTCCTTTGAGGGAGGACAGACAGGATATTTAAGAATTAACCTCAAGTCTGAGAAGTAAGATAGCAGAATAGAATCAAGGAACTATATAAAGGCACTTGCTTCCTACAGATTTATGTTTCTTCCACTAGTAGAAGAGCTATCGGAGTTCTTACAAAGTCTTAGCTGGTTCCCCAACTGTGAGGTATTTTCCTGAAAACTATGAACCTGAAAATTTGGGGGTTTGAAAAAGGATGTGCTCAAGGCACTTTAGAGGCTTAAATAGAAAGGGTCTGTTAGCTTATGGCAGCAGGATACACTTTTAGGAAAAGGTAAAGAGCCTGTACTCAGGAAGCACAGCAGCGAGAGCACAGAACCACCCTTGTAACCTGCTTGTGTGACATTACACCCAAGAGAGCACAGGCCCTACGCTGTACAAGAGTATCCAAGCAGAACAGCCAGAGGAGAATCAAATTAGGAGAAATTTCAGAGATTTCATATATAAATTTAAGCACTTCCTATTCAGGTATCTATTAAGTCTTGATGCAAAACAGAAGGGTAAAAGAAAATTCATACAACTGAAGTGACACTGTATCTGAGAATCTACTTTGTTTATTTCAGCAAGAAGTGCCCCCAAACCTAAAGTACAACATTTTAAAATCTACAACACAAAAATAGAAAATATTCAAAATGCACAGAAACACAAGTCACCTTTAATGTGATTAAAACGTCACATGAGATTTTTTGCAGTTAAGTGGCAATTAAGGATGTACAACACTGTACAGAAATCTGCAAGTTCCTGTACAGGCAGGATCCTCACGCTTGTGCAAGTCGTTCTAGGACTCTTCGGTAATCTGAAACAAGCTGTTGGAAGCTCTCTTCTAACTGCTCACGTTGCATGTTTAGGTCTATTTGGTTCAACTGATTAGTCATCTCCTCTGGTCTTAGACACCTTCTCATCTTGGCAAGTTCTCTCTGTTTTTTCTAAGCAATCAAACAAACAGCAGTTTGAACACAACAATAATTATCAAGAATATGGTATTTCATTAAAATTTATTCAATTTCAGTATCTAGTTCTTTAAGATGTCCCTAATCCCAAGAAAAGCATTTACAGTGGCTGTACATCTCTTCTGTTAAAGCCTTATAGTTTCTGTATTATCAATGAACTAGTGAAGTGAAAACTGGTTTCGATTTTTTTTCCTCAACCAAACAGATTAGGTCTAACAATACACCTACTACTGAAGATGTATGGCATGAAAAACTTGACTGCAGAAAAATGACCAGGATATTTAGTTCTACACTGGCATTAATCACACTGGTGTCCCACTATGTAGCTGTTCAGCCAACTAATTTCCCCATAACTATCAAAAATTAATTTTAAGCCTCCTGTATACAGAAAAAGTTTCACAAATTCTTACAAATTATTCAAGTAATAATTGTCAGGAACTAGCAGTAACAATGGTGAAATGAAATAAGATTATTTACAAGCATAAGTGTATTTGTACAGCAAGAAGATGAGTTCTCCTTGCTGTGTCACATGCGATATTTTTACCTGCTTCTTAAAAACACTTCAAAATGCTTTTGTATTTCCTTTTCCCAGATATAGTTTTACACAGCTGATATCTATATCTGAATATATAGTTCTTCAGGTACTTTTAATTCTTCAGTCTTCTCTTGCTTTGTAAAAGCAGAATGTCATTCAACATTTCATTAAAAAAAGACATTATGTATGCCTGGCATCTTATCAATAAATCTTTGCAATGCCTGTGGAATCAAGGAAATTTCACCCAACTATTTCTACCATCAGTCTCAAAATTAATCTCCTTCTGTTCTCTAATTTTACAATTATCTCTCACAGGAATATTTGTTTTCTTTCTGTGGTTGATGCTGAGTGTCAGGAAGGAGGAGTGGAGACCACAGTAAACTGTAAATGAGTAAGATCAGAAAAGCTTTTATAATCTCCCACAGATTCCACAGATAGGCAAAGTTCAGTTCAGAAAAGGAGATTCTGTACTTAAGTCCTGATAAGGCCTCCAGGCACATTTCTGCCAACAATCAAGAAATCTTTCCTTGTAGAAACAATGTCAAAAGCAACACAGATGTTCAAGTTTTAGATTCTTGTTAGCTCTATCTAGTCAAAATGTATAAGATACTCAAAACATGTGATGAGTTGCCCAAATCAAAATAGAGATGAGTACCTTCTGACCAAGCTTCTGTCAGTAGAAGAACTAAAACCTTCTTATTCTAAATCTAAGTCTGCTTAATTAACAAGAATATCTGTTTAGATTATAAGTATTAGCTCTGAAAAAAGGCTGTCAGCTTTTAAATGCCCATTACATCTGATGCTGTAGCGTTAGGCCATCTCTAAGTTCCAGATTCCTGGTAGAAAGCAAAAGCTCCCTTTGCGTGTTTCAGATAACCAGTTGTTCCAATATCCATTTCCCTCCAAATATACTACCAGCATATCCAGGTACACAAGATTCTGAAAACTGCCATCAGTAACATTTTACCTGGGCAGTTTCAAGAAAATTCTTAGGGAGCAAGTTACTGGGCTAGGCAGAAAAGTATATTCTGTTGAAGTAGCAAACCCAAACAAAGTATCAGCACAGCAGTGGTATTTACTTCCAACAGGGATGACATGAAGAACAAAGACATGATCAGGGAGACATGTCTACCAGCACAGTCCACCAATATCAAAATCAAATCATCATCAATTAATCAAAAGCAGAGTTCTTGAGAAATGAAGACATTTCACAAGCTGCTCACCCTCCAACTAACCTTAAACCCTGTTCACTAATATAACAAATCTTCTATTTCCTGTATTAGTATTGCTTATACAGAGAGCAACATACCTGCTGTATCAGTCATTCCAGGTCTAGTGGTGCCATATATATAAAAGTCTCAGTATGTTTAGCAACCTTGCTAATGTGAAGACTTCAATGAGAATAGATGTATTACATGTTTTTTCCCTGAAGTTTCCACATATAGTTTTATTACTGCTACTGTTAGCCAGGAAATAGTTGTAAGATGCAATACCATTTCTACTAAGGTAGTGACAATTTAGAATTATTCTATTATACAGCACTGTTAAAATGAAGCTATCATATGCTTCACATAATAAAATGATACCAGTATTAGAGTATGCAGTAATATTCCTGATTGTTTATTAAAGTTTGCTCCCCCTCCCTCTAAATTACCATCTAACTAAAGTTAGTTTAATTTTAGTTAATTTTAAAGTTAGTTTAATTTTATTTCTGAAAATTTTTTGAAAACAGCACTGTAACTAAAATTTATTGGAAAATGTTTAAAATGAGTGTATGAGTAAGCTGTTTACTAGGTAGAACTATCACAAACAAGATGACTATTCCAGAACATGAAACTTAAAATCAGGGGAAAAGGTGTTGGTTGCTTTAAGGATTCCTTTGAATCCTCATTGAAATAACAGAAAAATCAGAAATGCAATATTCTAAAGTAGTAATATTGCATATCTAGCAATACAAAATCCATTCATTATCCATGCATTTATTGCATGCAAAGACTGAAGTGGAAACACCTGCTGGAAGCAGTAGAATTGAAGCTGCTTATTGGGAATTTTGCATTTCCCCCACAGGACTTCAGTGCTGAGTGAATTAACTGAAACCATGTAATAGTCCTGTTTGCTGAAAAATCACCTTATTTGTAGTGGACACTGACTGAAATTTAACAAATGAGACAAGACACTCATGAAAGAGAAAATGTATTGATTAAGGTTCTGCCACTCAGCATGACATGGTGTTATCTCCAGATCAGACAAGTATTTAATACAGTGCTGGGCTCTCATTTCTGCTAACAGCCCCCATAATCCCAACATGACTACAATCAAAGTTTTGGTATTGTGGTATAACAGGGTAAGTGCTGCTTTAGGAAGGTTTGCAAGCTAATCGAGGTATTCCTCATACTCTTTTTTCAACAGGATTTTGGTTTGCTTAGCAAGTACCTAATTGATGAGAGCAGCTAATGTGCCAGTTATAGCAATAAATGTGGATTTATTTGTGGTCTTTTTTCATCAAGAGTCAAAGACTGATGCCATTAGTAACTAGGATATAGTTTTTTCAACCTGTATGCCAAAGGGTCAGTTTATGCAACGCAGACCAACCATACTGAAGATCCTGGAACCCATAATTAATAGGAACTAAGAAAATTACTTTGTATCTAGTTTAGTATTTGCTTGAATTTTACTGCTGAAATTACTGTATATTCCATCTGCACAGAGTTCTATGTTGATTACTTCTAGCAAGTTGTTTTGTTAAGACCTAGCTAACAAGTAGAACAGGAAGCTAAACTACTACCTAGTCTGCAGTATAAACTTATTACAGCATTTACATCTTCACATTTTTGGCTTGCCTATTTAAGACATATTTTTAGCCTTTTCAAGAAATTGACAATTTTTTCCCCTTAAACCTACATGGGCATAATGCCACTTGTAGCTAGAGAGCATAAGCTTAATAGCAACCTCCTGCTGGAATTGGGCAGGAAACAGTCAGGATCTTCAGCACTGCAAAGTACGAATGATCTCTTCATCTGTACACATGCCAGTTGAACACTGCATAACTAATAGTAGTTGATTGGCAACATAATTGGCATCAACTACATTTATGGAAATGAAAGTAAAATCAAGCATAATTAGCCCTGAAAAAAGTATTAAATGATACTTAAGTTATATACACCTTATAGGGGCCAATCAGTCTTCTTTTAATGTCCAACCGGTAGCTCCTGGACTGTTCCGCGTCCCCCATGTTTGTCGCACGCAATCGGAGGATTTCATAGACTCGTCTTGTGTGTTGCTGATGAACAGAAAGGAGAATAAAAACCACGTCTGAATGAAGAGGTCACTCAACAGAACTCAAAGTGGAGAAATATTGAAATATTAGAGTAATTCCTCAACCTATCAGAAGACAATCAGAGGCATGGACAGAGCCTCTGTCAAATCTATCCTCCTATCAGCTGGGTTAAATGAATAAACATTCTTCTTTTAACTTCAAAACCATTTTCTTCCATGCAGCCAGTGTCTGGTCTCTCAAAGTGTTGCACCAGCTGTATTGGTGCTTCAAGGACCTAGTGTTAATAAACAGCAGAAAGCCCAGAAACCAGAATCCAAAAATACTTCAAAGAACTGAAGGACTGGAACTAGAGTGACATTAAACAATATCAAACAGTATCTACTTTGCTAATTTTAATAATCCCCATAATACCCACTGCCCTTCAGAAGGCCCCCGAAGTTCTAAATAGGAAAATGAAACAAAAATATTTAAAGTTTTCTGTTTACTAGTGAAGAAAATTAATTAGTAAATTGAAAAACAGAAGTGCTTTTGGTATCACTATCTGATAGTATGACATCTGAGGAGAAAAAAACCCTACAGGTTGTATCTGTATGAAAGCAGAATTTAAGACCAAGTATAAATAAGGTGGTTTGTTTGCTATACCATTTGTTTGTTTGTTTTTATACCATTAAAAAAAAAAAATCAAACCGAACATTTATCCTTTCAGATTTAAAATACAGAAGGCTTACACAAACTATACCATTTTCATGAACACATCTGAATATAGCTTCACATTCCCCATCCCTCAAGCCTCAAAGTTTTCATTAAACCACATTCGAATACATTTTTTATTAAGCAACTCTGCCATTTCACTACTATACTCACAAACGAGTTTAATAACTTACTGAGATTACCAGCAAATTTAATTTTCAATTCACCTGTTCAGTTCTCCAAGTGTTTAGAGTTGCCTTAGTAGCAGTTGTTTACCACTTAGGTGTTTATTCCCAAAGCAACGTTTATTATTTACATAAATACACTTGAAAGACATCAAAACCATGTCAAATTCTATTACAACAACAGACTTTTGTAAGTAAAAAAAGCATTTATCTAAAACCAATAGCTAGGTCTCTCCAGATACATCCTAAAAAACTGAAAAAATAAGCCAGAGTGTGTAAATTCCAAGTCTCCATCTCTAAGTTTATATTGTTATTCTATTATTTTGATAAGAATATGTCCAACTACAATGGTTCTGATTCAGTACCTTATTTATTTTCAATTTCTGTTGAGCTTCCGTCACCATTTCTTGGCTGAAACCCTGCATTAACTTTACTGGGGAAAAGCACAGCAAATCTTGACAGAGCTTTACAAGAACAAAGTCTCTTAGCTTCACATAGTTCTCTGATGGATCTTCAGCTAGAAAGAATAAAAAAAGCCTATCAGCATTATTTGTTTTCTCATCTCTGGGATGTAACTACAAGCAACTATGGACAACAAAAGTGGATACAGCATTCATCAGTGTAATACCAAGGTTGGGGACTTGATCCTGTTATGGGCCATTCATTTAAGACTTGGACTCGATGATCCTTGGGGGTCCTTTCTGACTCAGACTATTCCGTGATATAAACAACTGTGTTGTTTAATTAGTTAATTTTAAGTACTGCTATCAAAGGTTTAGGTGTTTGACAGCAGACATCAAGCAGGTCACGGAAAGAGAAACTTGTAATATTTTGTGTATGCAGTACTGTGCAGTTTTATATTATGTGCATTTATAAGAAACTGACAACACACATGTTCAATCCCATTTAACTTCTTGGGAAAAGTAAGACTACTCTGTGCATAACACCTTTTTTTCTACATCCTCCGTCTATTCTATATTTGACAGAGTGGTAGAACTACTAAAACACAAGTAAATTATGTGGACAAAGAGTGGTGAAAATATCCTACTGTACACAAGTAAGCTAGCTGAAGACAGGTATTGACCACGAGTTATAGTCTATGTTAGCAAGGAAGACAGGAAAAGGTAGAAAGACCCAAAAGACACGATTATCCAAAATTAAAAGGCTGGAAGCACCTCAGCAAAAGCTGATCATAATTTCAAGTTACTTCCATTTTGCTTAAAATGACAGCATAGCTATCAAAATTGTTGCTTTAAGAAAAAAACACCGAAGTTGAGAACTAGCCTCAGTTAACATCAAAGTGGTCCCATCCACATTGTTCCTATTTACGAACAACACTGTGAATATATCTCTTTCTTCCTTGTTTGTTTAGACAGGCTCTCCACAAATAAGTAGCAGGGCTATGTTTTCCCCCAACCCTCATTTTTGCATGAACTAGCCTTGCTGAGTTTATTGCTAACCAGCTTATACCCCACCTGTGTTTTTCTTTAGTTTTGAGGAACACTGTAAATAATTGAAATTTGCAGTTTTAGGATAATCAAAAAGAAAAAAAAAAGTTACCAAGGACTGGGATAGAAGTTTTTGCTATCTTTGTGCAGCACTGCACAACTATTTTTTTGGTTGGAGGATGCTTATGATGATTGTATCAGTTAACATGTTTTATGCATGAGTGGCCTAATCTCGTATGGCAAACCTTATAGCACTTACTCTACAAAACAGATTGGAGAAGGTGCGCTAAAGTTAAGTCCATTCATTTGAGCTCAGATTAGTTAAGAGAAACATGAGGCAGTTTCTGTACAGTAAAGCACTATCAGCATACGTTTTGCTTGTGTCAGCATGACCGGGTATAAGCAGAACAAAATATTTGTTGTAAATGTGAAACTCGGAAGTTTTTTAATACATCGTTAGCTCTTTCAAAGAGGTTAACTCTTCTCAGAAAGGTTAAAGGCTTTACTTCCCAATTTTAGATGATACGTAACTAAATATCCTGACAATGTCAGGTCTGTCCAGCCGAATTTCCTGCTCAAAAGGACAATAAATAATTCTGTAAGAGCCTTGAATGACATGTAGAATATTGTAAACTTTCTCCTCCTTCATTCCATAAAAAAATTAAATCCTGTTTTAGTGCACATTTACTGGTTGCTACAACCCTGTATTTAAGGCACTGAGCCATGCATATGTCAAATGATTTATGCAGTACCATGTTAAGACTTTATTCATCCTCAGTTAAAGCTCTGTACTATAAAAAGGAAAAAGTAAATGCATGATGCAGATGATTTTCTGTTGCATAAACAAAGTTACACTTCCTTGGGTTCCCATGAACTGGATTAAAATTATGAGGTGGATTACCTTTTGTTATGATTATGCTGCAACAATGCATTATGAAGCAAGCAGTCAATTGTGTTTTAATTAGAATGGGGAGTTATTTCTAACCAAGATGAGACTGCACATAGAATTGAATGGTCAAATTGTGCTTCAACTATATTTCTTCCTATGCTAGACTTGAAACCACAGGACAGATGTCACACTTGTGGCAATTTCTAGTGTTATTTTTGTAATGCACATCCACCCTTTATCCCCTCTTCCATTTCCTCAATAATCTTTTATTTTTAGGTATTTGTGCACACACCTCTAATATCACAGATGCCTTCAGCCAGCAATGTGTGCTCCTAGAGCACAAGTTCTCTATGGCCTTTTACTGTCTGTAAAATTTCATCTTGCACACTAATATTAATCCGTTAATTTAGTTAGATGAGTGTGTGCCCCCTGAAGTCTGAGTTTTGGTTAACAGAAGGAAGTTGAACAAGGAATTTGACAAAGCTTGATCTCTTGGCAAACTCATCTGTGTATCTCACAATAAAATGGCTAATTAGCTGGTAATCCGTTCACGCTAGGGATGGAATTTTCCTGGTGTACTGTTTTCTAAGTAAAGTATTTAAGGAGCTACATTATATACACTTCTTCTGTAAACCAGGGTACTACTGATGCTGGACTGAGCAGAAGCTGAATCTTCAAAAGGCTGTGTAATTCTGACAAATGAACACAGAAATTAGCTTGTGGGCTAACAACCTGTGAATGCTACAAGTTGCTTGTTAAAAATTTAACACAAACCTGTTATATCAAGTACTGTAGGAGAAGACATATAGTATCTATGAACTGTTTCAAGCAGCTGAGCACCATGGCCTTCTCCTTGGAATGGTGGCAAGATCAGCATCTGACTACAGACAAAGGAATGCATTTTCAGTTCAAATTATGCATTTGCAAATATAAAGTCTTAAAAACAAAATGGTATTTCATTTTAGATTAAAGTATGTGTAGCAACCTTAATGTTAAAATGTAATTTTCAACAGAGTCTTAAAATTGTTAAATATTCCAAACTTGTTTGAGATTCCCTCCGCTTCAAGAAGGAAACAATGAAATAAATCAGTGCATAGACAGCTAATAATGGGGATTTTTTTAAACAAATCAACACCATTATAAACAAGTATTGGGAACTTCAGCAGTTCCCTCTTCTGAAATAAAAGGCAAGGCACGAGTTACACCGCCAATTACCTTACACGTGGCCGGGTTTTGTCTGGGTACACATAGTAATTATAGACTGTCATGTAGCCTACGGTCGCAAAGAGCGTAGCTCCATCCTTATTATACTTCTCAAATCTGCAGATAAAACAGAAAGCCAAGCAGGTCAATTACAGTCGCGCTCCCATGCAGTGTCCATTTTCTTTTCCATTCTCCAACTGAATTTTCAGTGTCAGCAAGCTACTCTGTGAGGGCCCAATGGGTACACCTGCTATGTTCTGAATGTACAATTCACTTAATTGGTGTGCAGCAACTTGGATAAATCAGGCCTCTTTACAGCACTTCAGTGCACTTGCCTATTATAAAGATGAATAGGTGGCAAGTAAAAGAAAACACAGGCAAAGCTCATTTTACTGTTTAAGCCTACATTCAGGGCTCTAACGGACAACAGCATTTAATTCAGCTCTATTCTCAAGCTTTCCCAAAGCATAATGGAGGAAAACTCAAGCCTCATAAACAATGGTTTTTCTTTCCTGGGAAAAATATCATTATACTGCTCCAATAATTGGCCAGCCACAATTAAAATGCAGGCTTTGTGGAGGTAATAAGGTCCACTGTTGCTTTAGAACTGTACTTACACTAGAAAGTAGTTCCATCTTTCATCATCTACATCAATAAAGCTAGCAGTTTCAATAAACCACATCAAGAACGTCTGAAGCCTTTCATGATATTCTCGAAAGCCTGGACATGTCATGTCAGCCTAGGGAAAAAGCCAGGAGAAGTCAGGTGAAACCTATCACAGATGTAAGAGGAAAAAAAACACGCAAAACCTAATTAAATTATCGGATATAAAAAAGCATGTTTACAGTGATTAATAAATGGATAAAATGATAGTATTTATATACTACGGTTCAATCATTACAGAAAGTGCATCCTTGCAAAATAAAATTGCATTTGGTCGCTCAAAAGCAGAAGTTTAACTTAATTTTTCATACCTTGTATATCTGGTATGTTATATCTTCACCGGCTTCCTCATTATGGATAGAATATGTGTGTAGCAGCATTCCAAAGGGCTTGAAGTTGACCTCCTTCTCCAGCAGAGACACAAAGTCATCTGTGTTTGTGCAAAAACCAGGCGGAATGATTTCTCTAATTTTACTTTCAACATCATCTGCCTGCAGATTACAAAAAGGGGCAGGATCAGTGGAAGATGAGAAAAAAAACAGCATTGATGTCATTATCGTGCTATAAGAAACGACTATATGAGAGATGATATGGCCTACCAGTAATTAAAAAAAAAAAAAAAAAGAAGGGAAGCATTTCTGTTGTTTAGTGATGACCTTCCAGCAAGTAAAGAAGCTGCACTGGTGAAATCAGAAAGGTCACAATCCAGCCACTGTAAGCATCAAAAAGCTCTTGGTTACAGCATAAGTTAATGAACACTATTATGTTTAGAAATTGCTACACTTGTCCAAGTTTGTCTAAGAGTGTTGATAGCTATTCTGTAAGTGGAGCACATTCAGAAGCTAAGACATTCCAGACAGCAATTCTTCCAGACTATGCTATGCAACACAGCCTTGTAGAACTCAGGTTCCCAAACAAGCAGCTTGCAATAACTACTAGGTAATGCAGAACTAAGCAGAGAAACAGGCACAAAGATCAAAAATGTTAGCTCCCAAACAGAAAAGTGACAGCTAGCACACTCTTGCATTCTTGTGTCCCCCTGCTTGAAATGCCTGTCTACAGGATCAGCTCCAAAACACATTACAAACTCAGACAACCACATCCCCCATTCTAATAAAAGACAGTTTTGAAAACAAAGTTTGACATAAAATAGTACAATTTAAGAATACTGTCAGCAAATCTGACCTGTAGTCTAACATACTGTGGAAGACAAAATATTCTGACACCAAAATTTAATTCACAGATTTCACTTTGGTTATCTGAAAAGTTAGAGACTATCAGCTGAGCAGACTTCATAATCCTTTTCAGACCCCCAGAAGACCACTTGATTGAATACATTTACTACTTCTTTTTAACCATGAATATTTGATGAAGTTTCACAATAACGTATTACTGCTTCTCACCAGGCAATAAAACTTAATGAATTGGTCTCAACTTAACAAAACCGTTCTCCTCAATACAACCCCTAAAAGCCTGACATTACATTCAACAAAATGAGCTTACATTCAATTCAAACTTTCCTCTAGACAATGAATCCAGGTTTTTACTTAATGGAGTTTGCCGTGAGTTCAGCTGTAATGTTTGTATTGTATCTATTTCCACAAGGACGGACACAAGAACACTTTGTGTTAACTTACTAAGCAGCTCTTTCACACCGTTTACATGCATGATGGGTATTAGTTCAAAACCAAGACCCTTGCTACTTAGCATTCAAAACAGGGAAATTAAGATGCTTAGAACAAAATACACTACAAAAGGCTAATACAACATGCTACTAATTCCTGTCCTTTCAACCATAGGCCCTTAAGTAGAAGCAATGCACCTGCAAATGAATAGCACTTTATCATTCAGTTACAGTTTTATTGTAGAGAAAGATGGATTTAGCTCAGCACAAACAAGTTTTATTCTTAATGGTTTGGTACTACCAACATTTATATTTATATTTGGAGAGAGAGCTATTAAGCAGTTAAAATACAGCTCTACAATACTTGGTGTAAGAACCAAGTTAAAACATGTACAGTCTTTACATCCATTTCATTCTCAAAACAAAGATAATTTATTGGAGCCTTTGCTATTCTTCACAGACCAGTATTAACTAAAACATTTTCTTTACACTTACTGATTTAAGTGCATTACATAAAATAAGCCATTTTTTCAGAATCAACGTAATACATTTAAAAACATATTTATATGGAACACATTTTAGAAATTACTTTTTTTTTTTTAAACCATGCAAATGCACTGTTTAAGTAGATCTTAGTCTGCACTGATTACAGAGCTGTAGGGAACCACAACTAAGAATCCATAGTGACTCATTTTATATAGCTGAAATAGGCATGTAAAAATAACCTAGAATTAAAACAGTACTTCCAAGCATCAGTTCAGTATCTCAGGTTATGTGGAAGCTATCTAAACAAGGTGAACATACAGTATGAGGTACCATATAAATAATGATTAAGTAATTTTGCTTCCCTTCATATTTGTAACTTTCTTCATTAGTGGTGAGAAGGAAGCCAAACTTTCACCTGCTGAAAGCCTGTAAGATAACACATCCATCACTGGCTGCCACCAAGGAAAAATCTTACTTTCAAAAAAATAGAAAGGATTAAAAGATGACAGAGACTTAGCAGATAAAGCACCAGATAATACTTCTTGGTTCTATATGACTAAAACATATTTTCACCTATTGCTTCCTAAAAATTCTCTCCCCTTGAAATGGGATCTGACATAATTTAAGAAATGAAAATATAGTCTTTAGTTACTTTTAGGGTTAACAGGATTTCTCTCTCTTACAGAACAAATCCCAGAATCCTCAGTTGGACTGGTGGCAGAAGTTTAAGTGATCCAATTTTCAATTAGCAAGTCCTGGAATACTGGAATCTTGACATATCGACAACATAAAAAACAACGTTTCATTAACACCTGTACTTTTTAACAGAAACATTAATTACTTTGTAGGCCAGAAACATGAATTACTTCGTAGGCCCTTTCCAAACCCTTCTGAGGTGCTCATAATCCAAGGACCTACCAGAATTTGTAACTGCCTTCCCTTGTGTACTTCCTTGCTCTCGTTGAGAGGTTAATTTCACTCATATCTTACCAACAGGAATGGATGCACGCAATGGCACCTAAGGTTCTCTTCAGAAAAACAATCCTGTTGACTACTCCAACAGTGTTTAACATAGGCAAAGCCACATACAGTGAAGCATGCAAAAACCTGAATTAAGCCAGCCAAGAATTGTTGAGCTTTTGGTTCATGGAAGTGCTGCCTGTAATGTATTACCTTCATAATCAGAATCATGTGTGGTGATGACAGGGAATTTGGTATAGGCTTGTAATTACACTTGATTTCTAGTAGGACTGTTTAAATGGGTAATGTCTTTGTACATTGCATTTGAGTCTGGATAATTTTAACATAGAGATTATTCTTGTACTAACAGGCAGCTATGACATTTGTATACCATGTAGATGCTGTTTCAAAAAGTGATTGAATTTAAAATAATTATAGAAGCATATTTAAAAGCTGAATTTCTCTAACCCATGCATGTATTTCAGTGGGGAGCAATGGAGTGATCAGCAGTATTACATGAAAGAAAGAAAAATATGCCAATATTAAAATAACACTTTTTCATTAACTTTTGTATCAAAGTCTATAAACATATAGACTAGCTGCAAAGCAAGATATATAGTTTAGTGAAATACTTTTCCTCCACCCTATCATAAAATGCAGATGAAAAGGAAAATATTGGAACAGCTGCAAATCTCAAAGCAACAATGCAGAGGTCAATGCTATTAATATTTACACTAGAAGAAAGCAGCTTCTCTTCAGATATTTGAAAAAATCAACTTCACCCAAGGGAAAATTCTGTCTATTTTCATTAAATGAAGTGCCAACTTCTGTTCAAAACACAATCATACTCTGCTGAGCCCTCCTCAATAAAGATGGAGCTAAACCATGTTCAGATGTATAAATATGACTGGAGTTCTGTCTCTTGACATTTCAGGATTGTATCTTTTCCTCATGTTCAAAAACATCTTGGAGAAAAAAAAAAGGAGAGGTATTGGGATAAGTATTTCTGTCAGTCCCTAGCAGGGACTGTAGCAGCTGCTTTAGCAATAATCAAACCAAATTTAATATCACAGAATAAAACCACCCACCACTGAATGGGCTTGTAGGGGTATTTAGATACAAAATCCTAAGCTGTGAATAACTTTGTGGAGCATTAAAACCAACATCTTACTTGTAACCAGCTATGTTAAAGGCAGAAACTGCTGTCCTTTCCTAAACACCATCTATTCACAGCACAAAGATTATCTGTCATGCATGGTGGATAATCTGCCTCTTAGTATAATTATCCTCAAGGAGCAGAGATCAGCAAACAAACAGTTAACTCAGAAAAATAAATGTTAATGTGCATTCAAATTAACATCCTGCTGTAATGACAGCTTATGTTTTAATCTCTGCATATGCATTCATACTTTAAGGTGGTTAAACTGATGGCAAATACAAATGAGAGCAAGATTGATTACAGCCATGTCTTTTTTTCTACACAGGTTTAGATACAGCAATATGAGCAGTCTATTTGAATGTACAGTGTTAGTAACACCAAGGAAAGCACAGAGTAAGCAACCACATTCTTCCCATCCAGTCAAAGCCTGTAAATGCTCTGGAAAGCACAAAGAAGCCTCTCTCAAAATGATCCTCTTTTTTGTCTTCACCTCAATCCCTTAATCAATTGGAGGAACAATTCTGTATAGGAAACAGGGTTTGAAAAAAGCAATGATTCTGAGCAATCAAAAGTTTCAGTATGCTTTGGACAAGACAGACCTTGTTTACCTTGCCTGTACCTCCAGAAAAGTAAAGTGGGTTTGCCATTTGTACAGAAAATAGACTGTCAGTAAAAAGGTGCTATGGTGTGGATTCCTATTGTGATAATTATGAAATTATACTGGTGAAAGGTTGGACCATTTGATTTTAATGTTTACTACATCACCAACAGCATTCCTTTTTCCCTTATTTCTGAAAACATTCTTAAGATTGAAGAACATGACCTTTCACTCCTAAGATATGTTGCTCTACCCTTGAAAGTATTTCAGATATTGTCCAGGCACTTAGCCTGTTGAAGTAAGTATATTCTAAAACACCTTCAGAATAAAGAAGGACAAACCTTTAAAATTCACTTACCAAAGTAATTCCAATGTATTTCTCCCTTTGCAATAGGCCTCTCCTTGCAATTATTTAAATAAACTCCAATGAACTTGAAATTAGTAACTTAAATACAAGTCAGAATATTCTGAGAGCATATAGACAGTACGAGAGAAAACAAATCTTTTCTACAAGTATTCTATAAGCTCAGAAAACCTGTAGGCAAAAATAGAAAAAGCAAACAAAACCCCCTGCAGATAACTGCAGATAACTGTATATCATATTCCTTTAAGATGTAAAGCACACATGATACCTGTCCACAAGTTTATAATCTCTCTTCTGCCTTACTTGTCCTCCACATTTAAAGAGACACACATACCATATCATGAAGTGCTTACAAAAATCTCCTTTTCCTTCTTACTGAATTCTCTTCAGCATAAAACCTGGACTTGGTTAACATGAAAATACAGACTTGTCAAGTAGAGGGGTTTTCTGTGGAATTGGTTTTGGTATTAGCACTTCATGTCTCACTGTACTGCTTGACACAATTCTGATGGCACTGGAGTCAAAGAAGGGGAAAACGTACAGATGGAAGTCCAAAGCTCTTTTACAGCTTAGCAACAAAGGAAGCTTTTTTGTTTATTGTTAAGTTAAACCATGTTTTGGGGGGATATTACTAAACCTAGAATTCCTGTCCATGCCCAAGTAAACCTTCAAAGGTAGACACCTGCACTTACCTCCACACAGTCAAACTTCTCATTTACTTTCGACGTGTATTCAATGCGGAAGAACGTGGACAGGTTACCAGCGATGTAATACAAAAGGATCTTCAGCCCCTTGTAGCCAAAAGCAATTTCACTGAGAAAGAAGAAAAGAACAATCAGGAACTCTACACAAAGCAAAATATTCACATCACAGTGCTTTCATCTCATTGGAAGTTCCCATCATCTTTCCCAGTAAGGTAGAGTAAGCTTCCTAATAGGAAAAGGGAATCGAACTGGATGTGCACTATCCAGACAGAGACAATGACTTAAAGTATTGCTACTGTGTTGCTCCTCTAGGGGAGAAATACAACACGTTTCTGAACTCAGCAAGGCAATGTCTCTGCCCTTACTGTAACAGCTCAGGAGAGATATAGCTAATACCTGAAATAGCTAATCCTGTGTTTATGTTTTTTCAATAGCTTTAACTCCTTAACAGGTATTTATATGAGTCGATCAATAACATTTATTAGAAATTACTTTGCAGTGTAGTATAACATTTTGGAATAAACTACTGCAATTTATACTGTACAAAACACAGATAATGAGACATAGCAATATGTGGACAGTTTTTGGTTGAGTTTCTATTTAGTTATCCAATGTCACCAAAACTGAGCAAATGCAAAAAAAAAAAAAAACCAAAAAAAACCCTACAAAAGCCTTTTCTACACTTTGAAAATATGAGTTGCCTGAACACAAACCCTATATTCTTATGAAGTATAGAGAATTCTTTTTCTAGGAAAAATCTTGATAAAACAGTAGTGTTCACAAAGTAACAGGTCAATTTTTGTTATTTTAAAGCATAGCTGATTTTTTTTTTACTGGGATTTTTCTTTTATGATAGCACATTCATAATTTAAAACCTGAAATAGAAGTTCCAGAACAAGAATTTGCTTGTTAGTTATACTAACAGATTGGAGAGTTCTCCCATTACTAGAATTATACATAGTTAATCCTAATTGGAGTACTCAGAATGCTTTTAAAAAGGAAATGGAAATTAAGAAACATAACTATTTCAAGAAGTCTACAGAAACATGCACCTGGATTTTCCTTAGTAGGCTGGGTTTGTTGTTGTTGTTGATCTTTTTTAACTATGGCCAGATTGTTGAATATCACTCTACTGAAAATATGAAATGACATTTCAGCACTAGGGACAGAGTGGCTGACTTCCCTACAGTACTAATTAAGTCAGCATACTCTAAATAGAAGAAACAATACTTTCCTACTTCCACTTTAGTAAGGACTTTGACACCATTTCTAAAGCATTCTTTTGGAGAAACTGGCTGCTCATGGTTTGGACATGTGCACTGTTCACTGGGTAAAAAACTGGATGGATGGCCAAGCCCAAAAAGTGGTGGGGAATGGAGTTAAATCCAGCTGCAGCTGGTCACAAGTGGTGCTCCCCTGGGCTCAGTGCTGGGGCCAGTCCTGTTTAATATCTTTATCAATGACCTTAATGAGGGCATCAAGTGCCCCCTTAGTTGGTTTGCAGACAACATCAAGTTGGGTGGAATGCTGAGCTGCTGGACTTGGGTCACAACAACCCCACTACAGCACAACAGACCTGGGGAAGAGTAGTTGGAAAGCTGCCCAGCAGAAAAGGACCTGGGGGTGCTGGTCAACAGCAGCTGAACATGAGCCAGTGTGTGCCCAGGTGGGCAAGAAGGCCAACAGTGTCCTGGCCTGTATCAGCAATAGTGTGGCCGGCAGGACTAGGGCAGTGATTTTCCTCCTGTACTCAGTACAGCAGGATTTCTTGTTTTCTAACAATTTGGAAGCAACTCTTCCCTTCTGGACCTATTAATTTGACTATGGAAACTTTAACTTACTCATCTCCAAACACTTGATGGCTGTACTCTGGATTAAATGTTGTGTTGTCATCCTCCAAATCCTCAGGAAAGCGAACTGAGGAGGGGGAAAAGAAAAAAAAAAAAAAAAAAGAGCATGACCAAGTCATCGGCTTTGGTTTGTTTATCCACAGATGCCCTGGTAGCTGTTCATGCATTCTTCTGCTACAGACAACTTCAGTTAAGAAACTATGTACATTAGGCTGACACACAAATGAAATGACATCCCATACAATTTAGGTGCATGTTGTTTGATCTGAGGATGTCAAATCACTTATCAGAATAAAACTGAAAAATTGACACAGATGCACACATGTATATGTTTCATACATGCATCTCCTGAATATTCTGCCTTTAACTTCATCTTGAACACTGAGGACACTGCTCAGCTGGTTACTCCTGCAATAAGAACATCAATCGTGTAATCAATGTTGCCTTCTCCTTCTGTCATTCTTCTCCTAGATGCAGGTGAGAACACTTCACTGTAGATGATTTTCATGGAGAGATGACTGGAAAGAAATGTTTATGTGCATTTATATTCATGTCAAAATGTTGGAGAATCAGCATGGATACATACAAAACAGCTGCAACAATATTACACTGGTACTTGTACCAATAGTACCAAAACACTTAGTGATTTTTTTTTTCTTCCTGACTCTTTACTTTTCTTCAAAGCCTAGTAATAAACATGGCTTTCTCTGGTAATGTAAAAACATTCACTATAATGGCATCTATTCAAACTCAGTAACTTACTGAACAAGCATTTTATTCATGCTTATAGAATTATAGCAGTTGCTCCACAGCAATTATGACAGAAGTTCTTCCATCATTAAATATAAGATTTATTAGTGGATGAAATTAGAGATTAAAGTAGGATTTCCCAGGAAAAAAATTTAAAATAGCGAGAAACTTGATTCCTAAACATTCTGTGTATTTGCAGTTTAAAAAAATGCCTCGAATTGGAAGGGCTGTAACTCTTAACTCAGGCATTAAAGATATAGTTCAGTCATGGTAACAAACTACAGGTAGCTCAAAACAACTGTTACACATTTTTAATGCTGAATGAGTTGATATTGCATTAGCAGGAGTATGCAATGCTGCAAGAGTTAATATTGCTATTACAGCTTTTTTTTTAAAGCATGTGGAATATTGAACTACAGCTTCATTGCTGCTTTACTCCAGTAAAACCAGAGACAAAGAAAAGTTTTTTTCTGATAATATTAGAGAGTAATTAGTCAAAGAGAAAAATGTGAATGAGGAGTGTCCAAGTGACAAGATAAAAGTCTGACCCTCTCAAAAGCAAAGGAGATGGTTGCTCTTGCCTTCTTGGGTTTAATTCAGAGAGCAACAGATTTGAGGCAAAGTAACAAGTGTTAAAAGAAAGCAAACAAAGGAGAAACAAAACAAAAACCAAAGAGCAATTCTCAGAAGAAATTAAGACCCTGAAGATGATAGTGTATGACTGCTTTTATATCCCATGTAATGTTTGGTATTTTTTTAAATGGTACAACTTTGTAGCATCTCGTATCTTCCTCTTAACACAATTAGTATATGGAACATCTAAACTCCCTGGAAGAAAAAAAGCAAAAAAAAATAGCTGAAATGGGCAATGGGCACCTTAATTAAAAACCTGATATAGTAGCTCCTTGGATTTCTAGACAAATTTCACTCAGATGTCATTATCTCTAATTCTTTGTCTTTAGAAAGGTGGAAGAGAAAAATAGAACATTCGGTCTACTGTTTGACATAATTTTTCAGAGTAAGAGAAATATTCACAAATACAGTGGCTGAAAAACTTAAATATTTTGCTTATAACAACATTTTGGCTCACAAGCCACTGTGTTTTGAAAATGCTACTAAGCTGTACAGAACAGACTGCTAATAGTTCTGAAAAGTGCTTAACAAGTTCATTACTTCAACTTCCTTAATAAATTAAGGTGTATATATATGTACTGCTCAAGGGAACAAATAGTTGAGGGGCTGTAAAGATTAAAAATTAGACAGATACACCTTATTCTTCAAGTTATTACAGCTGCACATAAGTTTAAGATATAAGCAAGTCCACCAAGAGTTCTGTAATTCTGGCTGTATTTTAAGTATCCTAGTAAGCAAATTGGTTAGAGAGAGCAATAAACAGTTCTTGAAAGATCAGTATCTTTTCTCTTCAGATTTTAAACAAATTTCACTAAAAATGTCTTGTGTAATCCAGATGTTGAGAGGGAAGGGCAGCAAAAACCCCAACCCAACAACACTTTTCAGCCTTTTATTAACGCCCCCCATCAAAGAAAGAGGAAAGGGAAAGATGTTAGAAACATATAATTAGATATTTGTAACCCTAAAGAAATTAGTTCTGCTGCTACGGTCACCATGAAGTCAACACATACTTAGGACTACACCATGTCACAAGGATTACAGAAGCAAAGAATATAACAAATGCTTCAAGAAAATAAGATGATGGAATTCCAATGCACTCTGGTAACATGGTAATAAAGTGTTGATTATCATGCAGAGATAGGACTGAATTTCTACAGCTGTACTTGAATTCCAGTAGTCTCAGCAAACTAGACCATGCATTGCTTTCGTGAGTTGCATGCTCACATCAACAAGGACATATTAATACCTGGGTGAATCTAAGTATAAGAACATTTCTTAGGAAGGTACTAATACTCCAATATCAACTGTACAGCATTTAAAAAGGGACATTACCTAGCTTCAGCTGAATTGCTTCATTTGTATTACACTTGTATTCAGCCAGCTTCTTCTCCATAGCAGTAAGTCCTGAAGAAAAAGTTGGGGTTTTTTAAGGTTTAAGAGGTGTTCAGTCTGTGTGTCAATATTACTCAAAGATCATATTAGAAAAAGGGTTGTAAAAACTACAGAAAACACACAACACAAAACCACTGAACAAGTAAGATTAAGAAAAGCTACAATATGCTACAGTGTGGTAACATGGAGAACATAGAGATTTATCTTAAACACTTCTCTGGAACTATAAAGAAGAACTAGAAAACAGACAAGCATCTCTCCATTTAATTTCTGAGAATTAAAGACATTACCATAAAATTAGCAAGTGTTATAAGTTATTACCAATTAAACATATATTTTAAAATGTAAGTATGAAATTAAGAATTCAACCTAACACGTTATTTAAAAAAACTGGTTAAGTAACACGTATTAAGTGTTTGCATTAAGTCATTTTCACAAACAGGTGTTCATGAACTGCAATGGCATGTAAACCACCGGCAATTACTTGGCTACCACTGCTCTTCCAGAGAGGATGTGGGAGAAAAAAGCAAGCGAACTGCAATTAGTCTGTTTTTCAAAGCAGAATCCAGCACAGAAGACATTTCACTGATGGCATTTTCCAAGAGCTTTACGAACACAGCCCCCCTTCACTTCAGAAGTATCACCAGAAAGTTCTAATATTGCTTACTTCAATGAGTGAACTTGGGAGTAAAAACAGTTTCGGGCTTTTAATTCGCTGCCCACCCCCAAAAAACTCGCGGACAAGGAGATATACTCCGGCTCAGCACTACCGAGCTCGGGGGCCGTGAGCCCGAGGACACCCCGCAGCAAGAGTACGACCAGGGCAACCGGGGGGATAGAGACACAGTCGGCGGCAGAGGCAGCCGCGCTCCCCTCCCTCGCACCCCGTACCGTCCTGCCGCCGCGCTGCCCCGTCCGGCCTCACCCGCCATGTCCGAGCGGCCCGCGCAGTGCGAACCAACCCGCGCGCCGCCCGCCGGAAGTAAGCGCGCGCAAACGCCCTTCCGCTTCCGCCCGCCGAAAGCGGGCCAGGAGCCAATGGCTGTGCCGCGCGCGCGCGCGGCTCGCGCGCATGCCCAGACCGCTGCCTCGAGCCCTGCGCTCGCGCCCTCGCTCGCGTGACGGCCGCCTCGCCCCGCCTCGAGAGGGCGCGCATGCGCAAATGCTGGCGGCGCGGGCTCGCACGTGTCCCGGCCCCGGCGTGACGGGAACGTCCCCCCCGCTCGGCGAGCGCCCTTCGCCTCAGCGCCCCCCGCGCGCACCGACCGCACGGCCCAGCGCCACGGCCGCGCTGCAGCCCAGCAAACAACCTGAGCTTTAGCGTTGGGAAATAAATAAATAAAAATCTGTGTGCTGAACCGCTTGTTACAGCCACCGCGTAAAGGATATTTCTGCTATTTTCTTTTAAGGGATTGGTTTTTGATGCGCTTATAACACAGATTGTTACTCTGTGTGCTGCTTTGGACTGGGATGGAACGATTACTTTTCTTCCCAGTGGCTGGTGTGGGGCCAGTGGTGGATTTGTGCTGAACACAGGGTTGATAATACAGAGTTATTTTTGTTATTGCTGAGCAGGGCTTGCGCAGAGCCAAGGCCTTTTCTGCTTTCTTGTGCTGCCCCACTGGCAGGGAGGGGGGTGTGCATGGGGGGCTGGGAGGAGACGCAGCTGGGACAGGTGACCCCAACTGACCACAGGGATATTCCAGACCGTATGGCATGCTCAGTGTAGAAAGTGGGGCAGTATAGAAAGAAGGAGGAAGGGGGATGTTTGGAGTGATGATGTTTGGCTTACCAAGTGGTTATACATGGTGGGGCCCTGCTTTCCTGGAGATGGCTGAACACCTGCCTGCAATGGGAAGCAGTGAATTAATTCCATGTTTGACTTTGCTTGTGTGCATGGCTTTTGCTTTCCCTATTAAACTGCCTTTATCTCAACCCATGAGTTTTCCAGCTTTTACACTTCCTGTTCTCTCCCCGGTCCTGCTGGTGGGGAAGTGAGTGGCTGTGTGGGGCTTGGCTGCTGGCTGGGTTAAACCACGACACTCTGCAATTAGTAGGTATTTATGGACTTGCTGAGCAAGACACTCTAGTGGTCAGATGCTTATCAAATGCCTATCAGATGCCTATAAAATAGGCAGATTTCTATCAAAACTGTTCTTGTTGTCAGTTGTGACATAGCATGTGAACTCTGAGTTATATTCAGAGAATTTTTGTTGACCTATAGCCAAGAAAAGTTCTGCTTTCTAGAGAAAATTAGTTGTTTTAAACTTAAGAAAAGTGACCCATTGTTTTGTGACCACTATTATAAACTGCCAACTACTGTATTGTAGTTTTATATCTCACTGTGCTATTTGACGTGTACCAGAATTTTCCAGTGGCATGTGATAAAAGACACCTTGTTGGGGCCTTGAAATAATACAGCAAGACAGAACATGTAGTATTAGTTAAGCCAGGTTTTACAAGCACTTACTGTGATGGAACCGTCCAAATGAAATATGAACTTGTCCTCTCTTGCGGCTGTGGCCTGTATGCTTTTCATTTTGAGATATAACACGAGTGTGCTCTACTGCTGAAGACCCTGTCAGAAGTTACTGAATTCCAGCCAGGACTGATAACTTTGCCTCTGGCTCCTTTGTTTGAAATACAGGGCTACTACCAATTTGCAGCCAAGCTGTCAGAACATCAGTCTATGAACTAGGAACCAACAGGTCAGCTGACCCTTGAGAGAGCAGCTGCATCTGTCACGCCAGAAATGAGATTCAGCAGCGTTTACAGGAGCTCGGTTTTGCTCTGTGGAGGTGCTGCCAGCAGCCCCCGGCAGGACCCGCACCCGCGCCGCTGGTGCCTCGGTGGGGGCAGACACGGCCCCCGGACGGCTGCAACGGCGGTGTCCGGCACCGGCCGCCGAGGCAGCGGGCAGGCCGGGCCGGGCCGGGCGCGGCGCCTCGCCCCCACAGCGCCCTGCGCTGAGGCAGCGGCTGCTGCGGCGGCGCGCGGGCGGCGGCTCCTCCTCCTCTCCGTCTCCTCCTCCTCGGCGGCGCAGCATGGCGTCAAGTGACTCCCCGCTCCGCCGCTTGTGCAGGAGGAAGCGGGCGGACCCCCGCGGGGCCGGGGGCGGGCGGGCGGCGGGAGAGGCGTGGCCGCCGCCGGCGCTGAGGGAGCCCGCGGGGCCAGGGGGAGCGGCCGGCCCGCGGTGATGGTGGGCGGCCCGGGACAGCGGCAGCCGCAGCCGCGTGCCTCGCGCCCGCGGTGCCGCGGGGGTGCGCGCCGGGGCCCCTGGCGGTGGCGGGGTTTGTGGCGGGGCCGGCCTGGCCCGCGGGCCCGTGGCGGCCTTCCGAGGGCCGTTCCTGGGCCGGGGCGCCGCGGCTCTCGCAGGCAGCCCGGGGCTGACAGCTGTCACCGGGACCGAGCCTGGCGCGGTCCCACGGCAGCACAGCGCGGTGTTGGCTGGGGTTGGGCCTGTGGGTCTCAAGGGACGCCCCATGGCCGCCCTTACAGCGAGTGGTGTCGGGGCTCTGTCAGTGGCACGGCTCTCGAAGCAGTATCTTGCTTGTGTTTACAGGTGCACTCAGCCAAAAGAGCGGACCCCGCCGAACTACGAAATATTTTTTTGCAGGTAAAAAGATCTGTCTAGTGTTGTTTAAGTGACAGATTTCTGCTTTTTGCCCTCCCAGCAGTCTGCCATGGAATCAAACACATGTTGTGCTGCTGGGACACTTAAAACTTCACTTTGCAGGCACAGTGTATTGAAGAGGCTGTCAGGTATCGAGCAGAAACTGCTGGTGACACAAAACCTGATTAACCATTTCCAAATTATAATACTAAATATTTTTCTGAAGTATTTTCAAGTTTTCTATAAAATAAATAGCTGTAACTAAGTACTGTTATTTTTAAAATATACTTTTCCAAGATTCAAAAAGTTATTCTGCCTGTATGTTTTATCTTTGGGGTTTATATGTGTTTCTCTCACAAATGGATGGACTGCTGGCAATGTTTTTGGAACTTAAAATTGATAACTAAAGATTTATGCATTTCATAATATTATCCCTTGCAGGGCCTTATAATTAAGATATATATAAATAAGAGCATGAAGCTTTTTACACTCCCTTAGTTACAGTAAAGCACAGTCAGAAAGGAGAATTGAGTCAAACTTGTAACTTTGATAATAAACTATGAATCAAGCATATGGAATAAGAACAACAACTGTGTTTTAGGTCCATAGTTGGGGCACTGATATTTCAAAATCACTAAAATAGCTTCTTTTCCTTTTATATTGAATGTTAACACAGTATATTCAAGAAGGTTTTCTCTGTGAAAAAGTTAAGAATATAAAATGAATATTAAAGCTAATACTGTAAATAATAAAATCTATTATTTTTGACATGTAACTTCTGGTTCTACTGTATTATCTAATACTTTCCACATATTACAAGTAGTCAGAGAGACCTTTTTTGCCTGAGAGAGAGATGTTAGATCCCAACCCCGATTTTGGCGGATTTTTGCTTTTGTATACTGGATTACACTGGTAGTATTGCTGGAGTGCAAAAACTTAGAATGCTGGCATCAAACTGTGACATCTCAGCATTTAATTTCTAGCAAAAAATCTTCCAGCAGCCTGGGGGACAGTCTGGTTTTAAAACAGCTTCTGGGTCTTCTCCATGTCTTATCTTGTTATCTTCTAAGAAACATGCAAATTAAGTTGTGGATTGTTGCATGCTCTGAGGGATGAAAAAAATGAACACTCTTCTCTCTCCCCTTAAGTGTTTGAGATTTGCAGTAAAAAGAGCATAGAAAGAAAGTTTATTTTGCATTATATTTGATTAAAATTGAGTTTGAAATTGTGTTTCTGTTTGATGGGTAGCAATTGAACTTAGTTGCAAGCTTAAAAAAAATCAAAAGAGAATCATTCTTTCCAAGACTTAAATTGTAGAGAAATACTGCTAGTGTTGCACACATCAGGGGTCAAATATGTTGTGCTCTTTGCTGAGAGTGCTGGCCTGTCTGTGAGCTTCAGCTAAAGGTCGTGCATTCCTTCCTAAATTTGGCATCCCTTGGAAATGGTTAGAAGGGAAGATGTGAACTGTAGGCCTCATCACCATCCACCTTAATCACAGAGAGTGTACTTAAATTTCCTTCTCTTCATGCATGTCTTCTAAAGTGCTGCGCGCCCTCTGTCCATGTAGTTTATGTTGTATTAGTGGATTTCCAAAAGCTTGCTATATGTTTATTTTTACTATTTTGAACTGTTAAAAACCTAACATTTTACTTGCATTAAAAAGATGTGCTATTATTTCTTGTCTTGTAACTATGAAATGCAGGCATTGAAATTCTTTGTCTGTGCACCATCAGGTAACTTGAGTGTTTGCTAAACAGGCTTCAGTAACAACCATAAAAGAACATATTGGATAACAAATTATCCCTGAAGGATAAGAGAGTTAGGTAGAAACACAGCTGCTAGATTTCTTAGTGAACCTTCATTATTTTTTCTTAGGGAAGACACAGTCAGTCTTTGGGAAATATAGTTGAATTATTCCCTGCCTGCTGAGTTCAAGTGTAACTTGTTCCAGCAAGGTGAAGAAAGAAACAAAAACAAATTCCCAGTTTTAATACAGGAAACTTTCCCCACCACTGCTTAAAAATTACCTGAATCTCTTGCTTGTAGCTTAGCTTGATTTTAAAAATGTAATATTGATAGTGCCTGTAGGTCTCTTCTGCTTTGGAACTTCTCTCTCTTCTGCCCAGATAAAATCACTGGGATAGAAAACTCCTTTAAATTGAAAACTAACCAATTTTAAAAACAAAGCATTGTTTCTGAAAGTGTGGTGGGTACCTAGCACTGGATTGTACAACTAGAGTAGAGGGTTTGTGTGTTCATTTTATGTGATGAATTTTAAAAGTCTCATGCAAATTCATCAAGTGCTTACCCAAGACAGTCTATAAACGTATAGTAAGAATTTTGTGTTATAGCATTCAGGACTGAGGAAAGTACAGATTTAATTGATGTGTTATATTTTACATTCATATTTAGTCATAATTTACATTTACTTATTTTGTGCTAAAAGAGTCTTGATTTAAGTTGCATGGTGAAAAGGTAACCTGAGGACAAATGCATTTACATGCCTGGCTACTTTGTTAGACCTTAATTTATTGGCTTGCTGCCAAGCTCTTCCAAAATGCCATGACCTTCTCATATGGAGCTCAATGTATCTGTCAGTTAATTATTTTTGTCTCAAAATTTTTGTAATAAAACTTCCTGGACACATTTTTTATTGTAAAACAAATCATTGTTTATAATAAAGTCAGATAAATTGTTATCTGGAGAAAAAAGGAGGATGGTGTTTAGATTTTGACTGTCTTTGATATGCACCTCTGCTGTCATACAGTTGAATTCCATTATTCTTGAAGATATGCTCAATACTCTGCATGTTTGATGGTCCTTCATACATAACATTTTCTTTGGATTTCATGTCTTGCAGCAGAATTGTGCTTCGTAATGCATTTTCAGTCACTTGTGTGTACGACTGGGAAGAGAACCTTTCAGAGTTGATTCAAGGAAGCCACAATTTCCTTATGCTATCATGTTGGCAGCAGTGCTGAATTAAAGGATTCCTGTCCACTGTTTTTTGTTCCTGTTTTTGTGGAAATAATCTGTTTTAATTCTGCATAAATTCAGTAATCTGGTTTACAGTGCAGTCTTGCAAATAGCTGTCATCACAGCTATAGGGTGGAAGAGGGAGAGGTGATGAGGGGATGTGAGGGACTGGTGTTGTGGAAGGGATACAGGAGGTGCTGAAGCAGGCACTGATGCTGGTGCAAGCTCCTTTCTGCTGAAAGTGTGTCCAGACTGAACTGGTGGTGAAACAAGTATGAGACATGAGAATGATTCCCTTTACCTTAATGGAGTGTTACACCTTAACAGGTATTGTGTGCACATCTTATTGTTAATACTGTAATTCCTGTGGGTCCCTGGCACAGTAAGCTTCTGTTTTGAGAGCTGACACTCTTTCATGTAAAGCTGTGTCAGCTGAATCAAGGTACTGCAGCATATAGTGGAAAAGGCTATTAGTTGAAGTTTGAATTCATTAGCATAGATGTTGCACTTTAGATATTTGGAGGCATTGCCATTTCTTTTTCTGCAGAGAATGCTTATTTGCTAGGACTTAGAAAAGCATAACACATTTTTACAAATAAATTAAAAATCATTACTTCTAATGCAAATCAATAATAAAATTTTAAATCTGCCTGTGATTTTTAATTTAAAACTCAATGCTAGTAAAATTGAAAGAAATGACATTTCAATTTACTCAAATCCTATTTTTGTGTGTGTGAATTTTTACTTAAAATCATTTGTTTCAGGATAAAAATTAATCTGGAAGTTTATTTCTCACAAAAAGAGAAAAGAAATAATATATGTTTTCCAAAATAATTATAGTAACTATCAAGAACAATTATTAAGAAAATATCTGCTACTAGAAATGGTAGGAAAACTTACGTGCTGTGTTTTCAGCAAATGGCAGGCTACAGCACGGTTGTAATACCTGACAGTTTCTGAAAATATATAATTGTCTTTTAATTAGAAGATATTGATCATTATGTGAACATATATATTCTGCAGGGAAATCTGATTGTTGGTAGTATAAAACTAGTACAGTAACACTGTTAATTTGATCGAGGACTTTAATTTCAGAGCAGTTATGTGCAGACAGTTATGCAACATTTTAAGTTGCATTCAGTGAAGTTACTAGTTTGTTAATCACCAATAATTAGCATTTAAATGGATTAATCTTTGTTTGTGTGGTTATGTTTTTTTATTTTTACTGTAGTATGCAAGTGTTGAGAAAGATGGTGAGCATTACATGACCCCGGAAGATTTTGTGCAGAAATATCTAGGACTTCATACAGATCCACATCACAATCCTAAGACAGTGCAGCTGTTGGCTGGAGTGGCAGATCAAACTAAGGATGGGTGAGAATTTTGCTTTCCATTTGAAACTTGTAATGCATTAGTACATGCGTGAGTCGTGAGTTGGATAACTTCATCTTCTAAAATACATTATTGATTTTATTACACTTTAAGCTTATTTAGATAAGTTTTTTTACAAGTACAGTAGAGTATAGATTTGGGAAAACTGGGAAAAAAAAGGTGGTGTTTAACATGGATTTTTTTTTAAGTTCAGATTTGTTTTAGTGACATTTTAATAAATACTACAAGTGCTGAGGAAGTCGAACTGCAGGGAAGTTCAGCGTAGTATGATTGCCTCGGAAAAGTTCTTTTCTGTGTGTCCATGTCCACGATTAGATACTGTATAGTGTCTTCAGTACCTGTAATTAGACATGGAAATATGGAAGAGCATTCTTATTTCTGTAGTATGCAATTCAAATCAAACCGTTGAGGTCTTTTTTAAAGTGCTGACTCTTAGAAAAGTGAAACACGAATGACTCTACTCAGGAAGAAGGTGTTTACCTAATGAAGATAAGGTCACAGCACATAAAGCTTTTCCAGCGCTACTTACAGATGATCCTGCTTGCTTCTAGACAGTTCCCTCAAATCAATTTGCAAAATGTCTGCTCTGCTGAGTACCCCCTAACTCATTTGTCTTCCAAGGAGCCTTTTCTTTTGCTGTGTGTAGGCTTCTAGTTTTGGCCTTGGATTGTAGTAGGATGTATGGACATTGTTGAAGTAAATTGACGAAGTTAAGATGGATCAGAGAAGAGGTCAAGAATGCAGAAGTGAGTGGCTATTTGGTAGGGAAGAAAATGCTGTTAAAATAGTAAACATTTGTAAATGTATAGATGTAACTTATTTTAAATTGAACTTAAATGTTTTTGTTTTCATGCGTTCTGCTTCAGAATATTTTCTTAATTTGCTTATTGTCTTGAGCAGCTTGCTGCACAGTATCTGTGCTATACAAGTGAAATTATATATGCTATATACTTTTTACACTAAATGACAGAAGTAGGATCTTCCGTTTGATGTAATGTTACATGATTTTTCTTTTTATAAAGCTGCACTACTTTGCTAATACATTTGAATGTGCATATATTTTGTAAATCTAAATAACCTGTCTCTGTTTCCAGTACATGGCTGCAGTTTGTTGCTCTGTTTCGGATTGGAAAGGATATTTTGTATGTATCTGTTGAAGTAATAGTCTATTTGATGACTAGTAAACCAACAAACTTAGTATCTTGTTCCTCTCAAAAAGCTGTTGGTTATCTTTTATGGTGTGCATTTCTTCAGACAAAATGTTTATCTGCTTGAATACTTGTCTGAAACTTATTTTTCTAAACATTTTAAATATTTCTCCATAATCTGTATTTCATGTGAAGAATTTGTTATACCCCCATCATTGTCGGTTTATTTATTTACTTCTACATTCACATTCTTTCATTTGGGGTGAGTTTTAATATATCAAAATCCAGACACTAATAACTATATAATCTGCATAGAGAGTTTAATCTGTAGCATGAATAATTATTGTAATCTTCAACTGAATTCCAGAATACATTGCATCTTTCCTAGGACATAAGTTATAAAGAAGTCCAAGGAAGTCCTATTCCATACATACATTTGTAAATTAAATGACAGCCCAACATCATGCAGCAAGTCATTGAGAAGCTTTGGGTTCTCTTACAAGATTTCATTTCTGTGTCTACTGTCGTAGTCTCTTAGCCTTGCTTGCTCTTCAAATAAATAGTCGCAGT
Organism: Manacus vitellinus; assembly: GCF_001715985.3. Taxonomy (NCBI): domain Eukaryota; kingdom Metazoa; phylum Chordata; class Aves; order Passeriformes; family Pipridae; genus Manacus; species Manacus vitellinus. The sequence continues at coordinate 13,911,686 of NW_021939632.1, read as the reverse complement.
GTTCTTGGTTGCTTTCATTGTTAATATTTTTTTATGTCTTTTAGGTTTAAGTTTGGCACTTTACAAAAAAAAAAAAAGGACATTTTGGAACTGGCTCTCTGTAGGCGTGTGTTTAAAAAAAAATGGTTTTTTACTTTTTTTCTGATAGTAACCTGATCCTTATTTAACTGTTCCAGAGTACTGTTGCCTTCTCCTGTTACTGCAGTACAAGACTGGTTTGCTTTAGTGGAACTCAGTGAGGCAGTTCATAAAACAAAAGACTGTTCACTTTCAAAATGTTTATTCCTCATTGTTAAAAATGCATGTTCTTAGCAATTAATGCAATGACCTCTAAATCAGAATTTCACCTAAACTTCCTTGTCTGTTGCCTGTTTAATACAGCAGGATTTCACTGACGCTGTAAACATTCCTATGTCTTCCGACTGCTGGCACTGGTTTTGAAATTAGGATAAATACCCTCTCTGAATAATGTACTTATATATATATGTGCCTAAACCAGTTTCCCAATTATATAAGTCAATTACCATTAGGAGGTATTGCAGTTTTAAAATAAAAGATTTTTTTCTCCCTTCAGGCCTTCAAAATTTCACAGTAGTAATTCAAAATTCTTCATTTTAATTGCTTGTTTCTACATACTCTTTTTGTCAGCGTATCATCTTTAAATCTGGAAATACATTCTTGAGCAAAGTTCTGAAGAAAGAGTTGGTATTTCACATAGTGGAGAGTCACAGCAGAGCTATACATAACGTCTAAAAAGCTATGTTGTGTGGGGAAAAATGAACAAAGAGTTGTAGTAGGAAAAAAGGAAAGATAGAGAAGAAGTGTAAACACATGGGTTACTTGGTGTGCTTTTGGAGGATAAAAGTAGAGAGGAAATAAGAGGAAAAGAAATTTTTTTAAAATGTTACAAATGAAATGAAAGGTGAGTGATTTGATATCGTTCTGGACTCTGTAGTGCAGTGGGTTCACTGGGTGATACTTGAGTAGTGATCGGGTGGGAAGCTCCATCATTCCCTTTAATCCAGTTCCTGTTATCTCCCCGCTAATGGCTAATGGAGGATCACGGAGGATATCCCTGCTCTTAGACATTGCAAGTTGAATATATGGAAAGGCAATTGAATGTGTCTGTCTCCTTTTGCTGTAGGCACTGTTAAAGTGAGACCTCTGAAGACGTCTTCTTTCAGGTTCAGGCTTCTACGAATGCGTTCTACAGAGATCGCCACTTGATTTTGTCAATTGTAAAGCTTCCTGATTAGGAATTAATTTGTATGTCAGCTTTGTGCTTGTATGTGAGGTATATTTTGAAATGATAGTATTTACAATTGTTTTAAAGGATCATCTGTTTCTTTCATCCTAACCCCTTGTTTATCGAGGTCATCCTTTTGATGAAATTGCCTTTGCATCCGAAGAACCATTCTCATATCTCTGATTTTTGTGGCTGAAATGCGACACATTAATACCATGATTCCGTATTTGCCAGATCTTAATTTTTTTCAAAATCACTATTTTTTTCTGTATTTCCTGTGTAATATGTATATGCAAGGATGTTAACATATGTAACCTTTTTTTAAAGTATCTCAATTCTACTTCTTGTGTACTTTGATAGAGAAAGACTAGATAAACTAATGATTTTCTTCTTGATTTTCTTCTGTTTTTTTTCTTTGTAGGGAACAGAATTTATACTTGACTCATTAGCCCTAAGCAATGTTGTGTGAAGTAATCACTATAAACTAATGATAGCCTATGAAGAGTACTAAATTCAGATCAGTTGTGTACATTTTCTAGGAAAATGCACCATCTACAGTGATAGTCTATGTTTTAACAGCATTTACTGAAATAGTAATTTTTTGTTTAATTAAAGAAATGTAATTGGAATTCTTATTGCCATTGATAATTTATTTGATGCTAAAATATATATCCCATCGTTTTTTGTGCCAGCATTATCCTTTATCTTAGCTTAAGGCTTATCTTTCTGCAACTCTTTATGCATGTGGCATTCGGACCCCTTCTAAATATTTTGTTTTTCTGTTAGTCAGAATAAGCTGAGTGCCTCTAGAAAAAGTACTTATTATTATCCTAACAAATTATCTGTGCATTCAAGTCTGAGTTTATATGTAGTGACCACAGGGACTTGGATTTCTCTGCCGTGTTGCAGAGATGATGTGGGAACCTTATCTGGGGCTATCGCTGCTTCCTTATCTTGCACAGAAACAACTTTCCTAATGCATCCTGAGTTGGCTTTTTTCTGTGTAGCAATTGTCTTGCATAAACAACTCATAATCTTGTGATCTGCTGTTACACTGAAGTCCTTCCCTGCCTTGTCATGTCTAACTGTTCTTGTGTCCAAATGTTCCTACATTCTTTATTGTCCCCAAGTACATGACTTGGCGGCTCACATTATATTTGAAGTGTAATAGTCTTTCCATATGTGTAGTAAAGTTTGACTTTTTCTAACCCTGTTTTTTTTCATGAACATTAGACATTGTTTTAAGAAAATGTTTGTAGTATATTCCTGTACTTGAATTAAAATATCTTTTCTTTCTCAGTAGAAATATATATAGTAATACAATGTCAGAGCTGTAGATTTCATGGTAATAGAATTTCTGTGGCTTTATCTCTTAATTTTTAAGTGCTGTGTGCTTACATTTAGAATTACAAAGTAATGAATTATAGGTGTTCAGTGGGAATTGATTATGTTTTGGTTTTGATGGATATGAAGAATTCAATTGCTTTATAGAGGAAGAAAGTTGCATGAAGGTTAAGTAACTACTTTAATGTAACAAATACTTTTCAGTTTCTAGAGTCTTAATTATTTTATGTTAGAATTTTATTTTAATATTTGGATCATATAGTTTTCTAGAGTATCAAGTGCAAATGATCATTGTTATTATGAATATTCTTTTAAATCTTTGTAACTTCTGTGTTTTCCTTTGTAGGTTAATTTCGTTTCAAGAATTTTTGGCATTTGAATCTGTTTTGTGTACTCCAGATGCAATATTCATTGTTGCTTTTCAGTTATTTGACAGGAATGGCAATGGAGAAGTAACATTTGGTAAGAATACCTAAAGAAAAACAGTTTAAGAAAGTGATTAAAATAGTATCAGTCATAATAATGGTTCCTGACCACAGGTGCATAGAAATGTATATTGTGCAGTACTGTACTGTTTTCCTAAGAGTTTGCATGAGTAGAACTTTTTTTTCAAGTGACACAAGCTTAAGAAGTACACAGAGATAAAATATGTTCTGCTCTGTCATCTTGAATCAAGATTTTTCATTTTCCTGAGGTAGTTTATACAATGATGTTTTGCTCAGTGTCATCCTAAGTGAAATTTTATGTCCTGGACTTTAAACTGCTTCAACAATGGGGGAGTTTTAAAATACATTCTGGATCTCCACATATCTTTGAAGAACTGTCATTAGATACAATAAGAGCTCAATATAGAAATTAAGGAGGTCTAATCTTTTGATTTCCTAGGTTAGTGTTCCTTTTCTTGAGGAGCAAATATTTAATGGTATGAGTGTAACTTACAACTAGATCATATATTTGAAAAACTAGAAAGAAAATAATGGCCTTCAGTTTTTTTACCTTTTTTCCCCCTAATCACATAAATTAGTGATCAGACAAAATTCTTTAGGCCAACTACACTGCTTTATGATATTGCTAAATAACTGTTATTAACATTGCAGTTTAAGGAGGAGTAGGCTTTATTTTTAAAACTTCATGTTTATGAAAATTAGATAAATCAACGGTAAGAATTTTAATAAAATGGATTGAGAATTAAATGTTATTTCTATCCAAAAGAATAAAGCTCTTAATAAAGAAAATACAAACTATGCTTGGATTTGTAACCACTTGCTGTTTGTACTATTTCATTCGTATGAAAAGTGTTTCAACTTGTTGAAAAAAATGCAAGGGTGGTTTTATGGAAACAAACTGCTTGACTTACGATGTCTGTTAAATTACATCGTTAACTGAAGAGTCAAATACTAAGCAATTGGGATACACAACATCTCGAAAAGAAAATCTTTTAGAATTTACGTAAAGATGAAGTCAGTAAATGCAGTCATTACAGATTGGAGAAACTGCTGCAATCAGTGTGACCACGTTAATGATGGTTTATTTAATAGTCTCACAAAACGGGGAGTTGAACTTCGCAGCTCTCATGAGCACACTTGAAATTGCTGGTTCCGTAAATGAACAAAATTGTATACATTTCAGTTTATACAGATTGCTCAGTCAGACTGAGGATTGTTATTTTTATGAGTGTGTAATTAAATTAAAGTCTAAAAGAACAACACAAACAAGAAAAATTGTAAAACAGAAAATTGCATGTTTTTTCTATATCTTGCTGAATTTTTTTTATGGGGCTGATAAATCTTGAATAGGAAATTCCTTAGGGAACTTAAAATTTATTGTTGGTTTCTTGTTTTTTTACGAAATTAATTATATTGCAGTTATTACTCTATGTTGCAACATAACATAGTACATATTTTTTGTGCTACAGTTCCCACATTTGCTGCTGCTTTTTTGCCTTTTTTAATTCTTGTTTGTAACATTGGCTGTTTACTTCATATGCATAACATACAAATTAATACATGTGTGAAAAATGGCAGTGATGATATGTGACCTTCAGAATTTGGTAACCCTTCAGTCAGTTTCCAAGTCAGTCTTCTGGCCTTTAGAGGCTGTTTTATGAATGAGTCCTACACTCTTTACTTTTCATAGCACAGAAACAGAAAGGCACAGAGTTTAGTTTCATGTGGAAACAGGGCAATATAGAAAAATAAGTCTTAAAGTTAAAAATTTTGGTAAATTATTAGAAATGTACTGAAATGGAATAAGTTTAGACGGTGTGAGAATTGCTGTCAGACAAGTCAAGTCTGTTACAGGCTGTGTAATGTATCCAAGTCTGCAGGTAAACTATGTTGATTATGGGAGCAAACACCAGGCAAGATTTTCTAGCTCAGATGAAATGCTCTGTGGATGTGATTGCATTGATGCCAAAGCTAACTCAAACCAGTAAGCCTTGCCAGAAGCAACATGGATTTACTGAGGTTTTCCTGCACTGTGGATCTGGAGCAAGGGACAGAATTAACTTGGATCTGTCTGTTAGACCAGTAACTTGAACCCAACGCTGGCCTTGTGTGAGATAATGCATTTTCAAAAAATATTCTTGTCTACTCAAATTTTCAGTTATCCAGAGAAAGTTAAGTATACTTGTTGAATTTTAGAACTGGCTCTGTACTTGAAAGCAATTTGGTCTAGTTGGGTTCACATCTGCTATTTAGGATTTATTTACTGACATGATTTTGGACCATACTAAAGCACGTTAGCATTTTACAGTCCTCTTGACCCTCAGTCTGCCACTTGTCTCTTAAAACGTTGAGCTTCCAACTCTCCAATGATGAAACTATTAATTAAATTGTATTACAGAAGAACTATCTTAGAAGAGGAGCAAGAGTTTATGATTCTTTAGAAACTGTTTTATATAAATACTTGTCAGCTATGCAATGCTAATCAAAGTACTTGTCTGTGCAATATCATATGTTAGTTGGAATTGTTGCAACATGAAGCCTTCTGTCACTTTAATGTCATCTGCTTTCTTAATGCTTTGGGACAGTTTTCCAGGAGTTTTGAACATCCAGAAACCCTGTATGAATGACTTCTATAAATATACAGTTAGTATTCTGCAGCATTTGTATAGTAGGTTCATTGCAACAAGAAATTGTACCTACTTAGTATGAGCAAACTGCACAGCGTGCTTAGTACACTGGACTTGCTGTCAGCCTGGTGAATAAAAAGCAGTAAAATGACTATTTTAATAACCCAGTGATACAACTGATAGTGTAGTTTGTTACTTTTTAATCATGTAGTAATAGAGAAATAGCATGTATTTTCCTGATCAAGTGATTCTGCATCTTCATAAATGCTTCCTAGGTGAATAATTTATGCAAAATGTGTTGCTGATGAGCCCTTACAATACTGCATTAACCATAAAATATTTAAAAGGTAACAGCTAAAGCTGATGAAGAAAAGTGATTTTTTTCTCATGTGTTATTTTCTTGTTACGGGTTTCTGTCTGTAGCCAGAGAAAACTGACAAGTGCTTTGCTCTTTTGATCATGGGATGTAACTAAGCTGCTTCTTGAGTGAAATATTTGAAAACACTCCATAAAATTTATACTGTTGTACTAAGGAATATTATCTCTCTTCTGTGCAGGTCTTTTGACCTGAATTCAGGTTAAAGCACACCTGAATTTGCTCAGGTTATTTGTGTTTTTCCAATGTTGAAGCAGATAATCCTTACTATGGCTAAAAGATGAAGTCTGTGACTATGACTGAAACTTCTCTGAAAAACAGGTTGTCTAACTGGAAGTAAAAGGATTCTTTGTAATTTATCTCTTTGGCACACGATACAATGATCTGGACTGCATCAGTTTTTCAAGGCTTTTCCCAGCTGTTCTTCCTTGTAGACTCACCACAAAGAAAGCCATTCTCTGATAAACTGGAGAATTTCAGAGATGCTTTTTTAGTTAAATACACATGCAGATACAGATAGAAAGATAGAGCTGAAATATGTTCGTGATTCTTGTGCACTCAGAATTATTTTGGAGATAGTTGGAAAATATTTATGGAACTGAACATAAGGCTTTTAAAAACATCCTGCAGCTCAAAATCTAATTAGAAATATCTTGCAGAGTATAATAGCCGTCTTCTTCAAAAGTATTGGGGAAGAGGAAAGCAATCAGATGCCTAGTAATGCAACTATTTGAAAATTATATGAATATTGGTGAACTGAAATAATAAACATCAATTTAATAGTTTCAGAAGTTGGGTGTACAATGATACTGAACTCTTGCCCGTCTATTTTCTTAAACCAGTTTTAATCTGGGAGAGAAAGCTTAGGATTCCCCTAATCAGGACATAGAGTTTGAGAACACTGAAAGAAGATGAGCAAGAAGAACAAGAGAAAGGACTTGAATATATGTTGTTATTAGTGCTTTGTTTTTGAGCATCAGGAAACATGGATCACTCCTAGTGCTCACTTCTCCACCGTTTCCGAAAGGGCAGTTGGATTGAAAATGCTAGGATTTGGATTTAATTGTAAAAGTTCTGTGTTCTAAAATATTATTTGCAACCATAAAGGCTGGAAACCTTTTATAATGTAAACAGAAAAATACAATCACATGTCTACAGAGCTAAGGATATAAGAAAAACACTGTGTTTTAATTAAGTGTGCTATAAACCAGAACTGCTATTTTTTTGGCCTCCTGGTAGCTGTTAGTTGCCTGTTTTCAAGGTGTCAGATAATGTAGGAAACACCACTTCCTTTTGTCTTTTTTTTTTTGGTATGATCTTTTCAGGCTTAAACCACAGTTTTAAATACATGTGAACAATGCAGAGTGGCAACTCCATAATAATACTAAGTTCAAAACCATAGTTCAGCAACAAGGAACAGAAAAGGAATTTTTTGTTAAGGCTGTCATTAATCCTAACTTTAAATAGAATCACTAATCCTTTTAAAATAAAAGTAGAAATACTATGTAGCTATTTCTAATTTGGCTTTCTCATGTCAAAGTAATTATTGTATTACTTACATTTGGATCACTTTTAATATACTTCTGTGACATCAGGTGCTACAAAAAAGTCTTTCTGCCTTTAACTGTGATTCTTTATTTTAGGCTTCAAAGTGAAAATATGCTATTTGCAGAAATAATGAAAACCAGCAACATAAATGTTAAAATGCATTATGTGCATTAAGCCTGAAATATCTGCAAATGGGACAGTAGATTACTGAGTAGACAGAAGAAACTGCAAAACAGCCCTGATAAACAACAAACTTTTAGTATGCTTTTGCTGCTACTTAAGACTTGCCACTTTTATATTTTTGTGTCCCTAACAAGCATGATTGATGTTTCATCACTGGTGAGAAGCAATGGCAAACTGTTAACACGTTGTTGGCACTGGAATTGTGTGAGGTTTCCACTCTGCTTCTTAGGGAGCTGCTAAGTCAAAATGAATAATAGGTACTACCTCAAGGTTTACTTGGAGTACTGAGCTCATCCTTACAGTGGGCCACCAACAAGACATCCTAGTGTTTATAATTTAAAGTATTCTTTCTCCTTATATGATATGGAGTATTGCCTAGAAACTTTGTTTTTCTCCTATCATTTTTCTGAACCTGATAGGTAAGAATGTTTGATGGAAGTTGAGCTAACCATGTGTATACTGCCTGCAGATAGCTGCTCCAGGCATCTATAATTTGTTTAAAATGATTGGGTGGGGAAATTCTGCAGCAATCTTGTGAGAATGTGTGTCGCCTTGGAGGTAATGTACTAGTGCACTAGAGTAGTAGGTTTATTGTTCCTGGCGCTGATGGTAAGTTGAGTGTGTCATCAGGCTGCTGACTTGTATGCCCATCTGAGAAGAAAATGTGCTCCTGTAAGCCTGGAAAGAAAGTTATCAGCTCAGTAGGAAAGAATTCCACTGTGGAAAGGTGAGCAAAGAGTAGAAGACATTAGTAAATGAGCAGCATGTATTGACAGAGATGATGAATGCATTCTGTAAAATGTCATACTAAAATGAAAGGCTTTAAAAGTGATTTACTGTTTGCCCCCTGCAGAATAGCTCTGTTGGAAATTTGAAACATTTGTAGTTTATCTTAATTTAGAAATGTTACTAGGTTTCTGAGGGAGATAAAAAACACGGGCAAACCCAGCATCTGTACCTTAACGTTCCCTGTTTTCTTTGTTGTCAATGCTTTGATACTACTGTGGGGAAAAAAAATAATTAAAAATTAAACGTTTCTTCATAATTCAGAGTGGTGAAAATGCAGGTGATGATCACATTATGTGTAATTTCTGAAATGTGATTGTCTGTTTGCTGCTTCTCATCACACAAGTTGTTAGCTGTGGTGATAGCTATTTCCTTTAGCATAAGAGAATAACCAGCAAAATTGGATTAAAAAGGTATTCTTGATATATTGTGAAGAAAGCACCCATACTCTTGGGTAGACAGAGTAAATTTTAGCACCTGTTGAGAGGTGTTTGAGAATCTCAGATGGCTTTGGAAGATTGCATTTAGTGTTTCTGTGGTTTTAACTGTGAGTGTGATGTGGCACTGGCACAGGTTGCCCAGAGAAGCTGTGGCTACCCCATGCCTGGAGGTGCTCAAGGCCAGGCTGGACGGGGCTTTGAGCAATGTGATCTAGTGAAAGGTGTCCTGGTGGAGGGGGTGGAACTAGGTAATCTTTAAGGTCCCTTCCAACCTAAACCACTATGATTCTATGACTGTTCAGAACAAGTACACAATTTTGCCTCTGTACTTCAAGTGTTTCATAAACAAAGCCAACATGGAATTGATTAAGCATTAGATACAAGAACATAGCTTTAAACCCAGACTACTATAGAATGTGCAGTGTATGTTACTGGGTGTGAATGCCTGTGGAAGAGAAATGGATAAGGCACCCAAATTTTCAGAGAAGCAACAGGCTAATCTGGAGACCATTTATTAAAGCTAGTTAGTCACTTCTGGAATTCTTCAATACACTCAACTATTGAATATAAATTTATTAATTTAACTTATTTTTATGTGCTGAAGAATCTTGACTTGTGATACACTGATGACTAGTTATAAATGTTTTTATGAAGATAATAGTTTAAGATTCTTGGTTGTTTAAGTAGTACACAATTACAATGTGGAGTGAGAGTTATGAAAACACTAGGGGCTTGAGTCTCATTAAAAGTAAGTGAAAGGTCTATCTCTATGAACATGGATGGATAAGAAAAGAAATGTTTTTAGAAAAAAGACCTTTTTTTTTTAACCTTTGTCTAAGGTTAAAAGAAGCAATTATCGGAAACAAGTGAAAATATGATTTAAATTCTCTGGCTGCTTCAGCACATTCTTTCCTAAGTTTTCATTAGAGGAATTTGGTGTTTATTAGAAATCAGTTATACAGACATGTAGGTAGTTGCTGCTTGGCACCCTATTTGTACATCAGTAGCCAAGCCAACAGAGCCAGTGAAGGAGGCCTGTCTTCTTCACTGCCCACAGTTAGTGCTGTTTTGCAGACTCCACTGCTGAGTGAGCTGCACTGACCTGATTGTGTCTGTAGTACATGCAGACTCCAGGTAGCTTGGTCAGAAGCTGCAGTGAGTTAGTGGCAGGTGGGGAATTTGAATTTACAGATCTTGGTTCGTTGATAAATAAAATAGTTTACACTGTGTATTTGGTTCTTTATCTTTCTTTTTCTTAACCCTCACCTTGCACATTCATACTGGTGAGTAGGTATGAGTGGACAGTTACAAGTAGTCAGAATAGTTTTTTAGGTTTCTTGTTTACTCTAACAGCTCCTTTTGCCTACCTTGCAGTGGAAACTGGTTTTAATTGTAGGTTTTTGACTATACTCTGTGTTTGACCTTTAAGTAAGGGTTATATTACAGTTAAACCACTAGCCACAGTCTGCCTTTAAATATGTAATCTCAGTCTAACTGCAAAGCAGATAATCTAGCCAAGGAATCCTACTTTGTATGTGCCTCTACTGAGACACCTATATTCTGGACATTTACCTTCCTTTTCTCACTGAAAACATAAAACCAGATAATGGTTTGCCTAGATTTGATCTAAAACTAGTAGAGGCAAGTGAATGAGTGAATCAAGTAGTCTTTTAGCTTAGGGAAAGCAGTAGATTTGCTCCAAACAAATAGCTCTTGGTAGAGTTGTCAGATGATAATTAAAGATCTTGTTGCATTTGGTCTTTTAGCATAACTGTTTAAACATATAAAAGGTGTGGTTTCAGCTAAAATATTTTGTACTTTGCTTTAAATTTAAGCTGTATGCCACATTTTATTTTGGTTGTCATCAGGTTCTGGGTTGATAAAAACAAACCATTTCAGGTACTATGAGGTAAATTTTGAAAAGTGTTCATATGATATGGGTAGATGTCCAGTTATACAGTTTATGTGGTTGGATGATCTGCACAAAAAGCAGGCTTGTTTGCAGCATGACAATGCTGTGTATGAATAATGCACGCCGTTTTTCAGATGAGGTTTTTGACTAAATTCAGATAATATGTTTAGCATTGGCATTTCAGTTGTACAGTATACATGTGGAGAATTCCATAATCTGAAATAGGAGGTTTTTTCTTTACTTCATTTAAAAGAGGACATCTCTATCTTCACTTATCTTAAAACATTTTAATAACTGAGACTATCAATTATGTTTTATAGGATTTGATTTTTGTGCTAAGGCCTTATCAAAAGCATCTAATAACGTGCTTTCTGCTGAGTTAATGATACGTTTTAGATGTCATTTCTTATACCTATCTTCAATAGCCATATTCAGACAGTGTGATTGTAATAATGAAGTTTCAATCAAACCATACTTAGTATGACAAATATTGCCTGAGACTGTAATGCAGGTATTCGTGCTCTTGATAAAGGGCCTAATTTGACTCCTGGCAGAGACAGAGAACCACTATTGATTTTTATATCAGAATGCAAAATAGCTCTTATTTGTCATGTATGAGAGAAATTGCTTCTTAATTAAAACGAAATAAAACACTCACTCCAAGGTTTTATGCAGTAATACAAAAAGTATCATGTTGTGTCTCAAATATGTTCTTATAGGTCTGTAAAGGTTCAGTTAGCAATTATTCTTAACAAGCTAAAACACTTCTTAAACAGCTGCTGAAATCATCATTTGTTTGTATCCTTCCTGGAATGTTTGTAGATTTATTGTACCCCGAGGCTCACTTGTTGTTTTTCCCTCCCCCAAAGCAAATGTCAAAGAAATATTTGAACAAACTCTTACTCATCTTCATATCCCCTTCAACTGGGACTGTGAGTTCATTCGACTGCATTTTGGACATAACAGGAAGAAGCATCTTAACTATTCAGAGTTCACTCAGTTTCTTCAGGTCAGTTATTAACCTTCTTCGAAAGTAGAACTGAAACTCATTTCACTTCTATTAATACACTAATACCATTATAAATTTTGAGCTTATTCTGGTAGTGGTTATCCTTATCTGATACTAATCCTGACAGTTATGATGAACTGTTATTTCTCCTTTGTAAGCAGTGTGTACTCATTGTGCTTTAACTTACATACCATACTTTCAAAGAATAGGACTAAACATACTGTTTACAGAATTAACAATTTTACTGATTGTTGTTAACACTGGTTTGAGGGTCTACATTTTCTGTCATAGGAGTTTAATAGCAAAACTAACCTCTACCAGAGAAACTTAGCATCCTTAATATAGCTAGTTGTTATCAACGTATAACCTCCCATATAGAGGTTTCAGCTTCTGTAACATTTCTTTTAGTTTTATAAACATTATCCTAATACTTTTCTTCACTCACTGGCATGCATGCTACCGCACGGATATTGGGAGTTAAGTCTTAAATGCAGCCAACTTTGCAGGAGGTAAATCTGATTTCCTGAGATGTTGCTGAAATGTCCTCTAGGAATTGGGCTTTAAAGGATTTCACTTGTTGAACTGCACCATGTGCTAAGCCAAAAAGTTAACAGTTAAAACATGAATTGAACATTATACTAGAAAGAAATAATGATGTCAGTTATAAAGGATAGAGAAAGAGGAAAGTAGGAGGAATTTACATTATAATTCGTGGAAAAGGAGTTGACGGAATTGTAGGTAATTGCACTGAATCCCATAAATTAACATACAATGGATATACTCATGATATAATTTTCTGTCTAGTAGACATGAAGAAAAATAGATCATGCACTTCCAGAGCTGGTCTTTGGTACAAAAAAAGTTTTGTATGTACTGTCTTAAAAGTAAGGAGTGATAATGTGCTTTGACATCTGCAATTATTGTGCAGGATAAAAATAGGTATCACAGAATAGTTTGGGTTGGAAGGGGCCTTTAAAGGTCATCTAGTCCACCCCCGCCTGCAATGTGCAGGGACATCTTCAACTAGATCAGGTTGCACATAGCTCTGCTCAACCTGACCTTGAGTGTTTCTAGGAATGGGGCACCTACCACCTCTCTGGGCAGCCTGTTCCAGTGTTTTACCCTCATCATAGAGAACGTCATTCTTACATCTGATCTGAATCTACCCTTTTTTTAGTTTAAAACCATTACCCCTTGCCCTACCACAATGAGCCCTAAAAAGTGTGTCCCCATCTTTCTTATAAGCCCTCTTTTAAGTATTGAAAGGCCATAGTAAGATCTTCCAGGATCCTTCTATTTTCATCTGTCCAGGCTGAACAGTCCCAGCTCTCAGCCCTTTCTCATAGGGTAGGTGCTCCAGCCCTCTGTCATTTTTGTGGCCCTCTGCTGGACCTGCTCCAACAAGTCCATGTCTTTCCTATACTGAGGTGTGTCTTGATCTAGAGCAGACTCTAGAAAAACATACCTAACTGTAGGAACTGAAGTCTGTATTGAGGTACTGGAGTTTGGCACAGTTCTTTCAAGGCTGCAGTATAACTTGATACTTTGAAGTAACAAACTGTGTCCCATGTTTGACACTACATATTTTAAGTGATCCCAGGCACAAATCTGAGACATGAGTGCAGAAATGAGCCCCCAGATTATTAGTGAGAAGAACCCTTTTGTTGGGAACTCAGAGCAAAGTGATAAATATCTATTCTGGTTTTATGTTTATTGTTCCAAGATACTGCCATGTAAGATAAAGTAACCTCTTACTGTCATCATATAATAAAAACCCTTAGTAGAGAAGGCTAGTATGGGTTGCAGTAATTTCAATATGTACTCAAATTGGATATTGTTATCCCTTCTTTTAGATCAGGTGGTTTTTCTCGTTTGGTTTAATGGCATCTTTTGGGGTTTGGGACTTGGATCAGAGCACATTTGTTGCACCCTGATCTAGAAAACCTTGATCATGAGTTTATGAGAGTTGAGAAATTACTGCAAAGGTGATATAAGCCAGATGGTTTGCCCTCTTCTTGCTGTCTGTCAGAACATGGTTATTATTTTAGCAGCTTCTAGAGATCTGAATGACAGCTGAATGTGCTTTTATTGTTTGCTTGAATAGAAGGAAACAACTTTTTCTGGACATAGAATTTACAACCATCATTATTATCTTGAGGTTAGGTTACCACAGTGTGCTTTGTATGAAGGTTTTTACAGTTCATATAGGAGTTTTAAATTGCCTGAAATGAATGACCATTTCTGACATTATGGAAGATAGCTGTTTGGGGCAATCTAAATCTATATTATATAATTTTCACTGTCCTCCTGTTTATTTTCAAGTACTTTTCAATGAGTTAGTTTATAATAGCCCAGTCATATCTCATCTTGGATGTGTAAGAGATCAGCTCACTTTGAGTCTTTAAGATCAATACCAGAAGTTTCTCTAGCAGTATTTAATAAAGAAATAGATAGCAGACAGGAGAAGGGTATATGAAGTTTATTTCTCAAATCATTTAATGAAAGTGCATGTTTCCTTACAGTTGAATTGAGGCTTTTCTTTGAGAGAGGAATGATCTGTGGATAGAATCACTATGCAGACTTCTTGTTTTAGTTGAGTTAGTCTTGAAGTTTAAACTGTAGTTGTGCTGTGGTCTATGTGCACAAACCTATTGGAGCATAAGATTGTGAAATTAGCTAAAGTTTTGTGAACAGTGAGTTACAGAATTTGTTTCTAATCTGCTGTCTCTGAATATTCATTCTAGGAGCTGCAGTCAGAACATGCAAGACAAGCCTTTGCTCTGAAGGACAAAAACAAAACTGGTCTGATAACTGGGCTGGACTTCAATGAGATCATGGTTACCATTCGCTCACATATGCTAACTCCATTTGTGGAAGAAAATTTAGTTTCTGTAAGTGTAAAAAAAAGGGCCTTGAGTTCAGTGGTTTTTAGCTGTAATGCTTTAAGATGGTCCTGCTTCTCTCCCACTTTGTCATCTACCTGCTTGTCACTGCCTTGGTGCTAGAGATTATAAGCTTCATAATGGAGTGGTCGGGGTGAAACATGGCAGCATTCCTTGGCTGCAGTAGTGAACAGGTTGGCAGTCTGGTTTACATGTTTGAAGTGCCATTGGAAGCAGTTTGAGTTAGTCTACTGTACTTTCCACTAGAGCAGGGCAGACTTTGCTTGGCAAAGAAAGAATTGCAGAATTGTAGAACCATTTAGGTTGGAAGAAACCCTTAAAATCATCAAGTCCCATGGAAATAATTTAGAACAAAAGGATTCAATTTTTGTATTTGAATATATGACGAATCTCAGGAACTGGAGACTACTTACAGTTTTGTGCTTTTATATACTCTTGCATTCTTTTCTTTTTCAGATCAAAATTTGGAAAATCAGTATGTAGATTCTAGAGGTAGAATGGTTACGACTGTGATAGTTTGGCAAGATCTGTAGGTAAAGTAATGATGTACAAGTTATAAACTTAAATAGCATGAAAATTATACAAGAATGAAATTTAGATAAAAGATAAAGTAATTACTTTTATCTTACTATCTTACCTATAAATCTTGCCTTGCCTTGCTAATAAGGCATATTGTCTTCCATAGAATGTAGAGTATCTACTAATTTTAGACTTTGAAGTAGATGGTCATTGATGTATGTGATGCAGCAGTCAGTTAGTATCTTTATCTAAAGTAGCATTTGCATGCATTTTTCTTGTAGAAAATTACTCAGTGACACATTTAGTGTGTCTATCAGATATATTGAACAATAATCTACTACATGATTATTTCCTAATTGTTTCCTGATGTTCAATTTTTACTACAAAAATAGTATCCTGTCTAATAATTCTCCTCTCATGTTTCCATTACAAATATCTTGAAATTACAGGAATAGAAGGATAACTTTAATTCTTTCATAATTTGCTCAAATGGATGTTTCTATAATTTGTGATTAGATGTTGTAGAAGGGCTTAAGGCACTTAACTGCATTCATTTCATTTTTAAAGGTAGCTGGTGGAACTGTTTCTCATCAGGTCAGCTTCTCCTTTTTCAATGCATTTAATGCCCTTTTGAATAACATGGATCTTGTTAGGAAGATATACAGTAATATAGCAGGTACAAGAAGAGATATTGAAGTCACAAAAGGTAAAGTATATTTCCTACATTTCATTAATTTTTTAATTCTGTCAATTTTGTAATCTGGTGATGGTTAAGGCAAGTCAGAAGCTGCAATGGTATGCAAGGTTAGGGCTTCTGTAAAAGTGTTTTTTTTAACTGTGAGTGATTTTCATCCTCATAGGTTAGTAAGTATTTTCAGTTAGCTCATTAAAGAGAAGATTCTGGCAGAAGTTATGTTGCCCTTATTAGTTTGAATGGGTAACTGCATGTCAGTATATTATTATATATATCTTATTGAAAGAGATGCATTGTTGCTTAGAGATAGAAAGATCCTGGAGAATGTGGTAAAATGGATTAAGTTTTAAGATCCATCATGAGTAATCTCTGCATTGTTTTAGCTCTAGTTACTTTATTTATTATTAAATCTTTTTTTAGAAAAATGGTATGAATTTATAACCTCATAAGTGCTTACTTGCCTGAGTGGTTTTATATACAGTTTATGTCTGTTAGTACATGGCAAATCCCTGTGCATGTGAAAGGTTGCCATATCTAAGTCTCACCACAGGCACGAGCGGATTGCTGCTGTAGTCATTTTATGGTAGATTGTATCACCAATTTTATTACCTATATGGATGACACCAGTCAAATCATTGTGTGGTAAAAACATGCCAAATTATTTTTTTCTTTTTCCTCTTTGTTTGGCTTATATTCCTGTGCTCTGCATAGGAAAGCATAAAATTCCTGTTTTCATCCTCCAAATTGTGCTAACAAATTGCCTAGCAATGTTTTTTGGTACAGATGCATAAATACATCTTGTTTGGGTTTGTGCCCAGAGAAAAGGCTGCTGTGTTTTCACTGCTCAGACTTGTTAATTTGGCTGGATGAATACCCAAGCTTGGAGTCATTCAGAAGTAGAAGAGGAAGAAGTCTGGACAGGATGGCAGTAGATGAGTCAGTTGCCCTTAATGCTGTGAATAATGGACCATTATTCTATCCTGTTCTGTTTTGCAGAACTTTAGAAGCAAGAATCACAAATTGTGGGGGTCATTTTATTAAACTTTCTCATATGAGGGGTTTTGCTGTTTTTGATGAATTCTTACCATAAATCAGAGTTGCAGAGTCAGATTTGCTCTGTGTTGCAACGGCCTGTTTCAGGATAGATGTTTTCCTAAAGATATCTTTCCCCTTTGCATTATGGATTTTGCTTCCTGGTGATAAACTTCATTTTTATGATATTAAAGTTATTTGTGACCATTTAAAGAGGAAATTTGACAAATAACCCAGTTGTTGTATTTCTATTTCCCTTTTAAATCCAGAGGAATTTACCCACTCTGCAATCCACTTTGGACAAGTTACGCCAATGGAAATAGATATTCTCTACCAACTTACAGATTTATACAGTGTTACCGGGTAACATAATGATTATTTTATCATTTTGCAACCATTATTTTTCTGTTTTCTCTGTGAAAACTACTTATTTTTGTCTCAATCTTGCAAAGTTTTGTGTTTCATTGTATTTCGTTACAGTAATTTGTTCAATGTAAAGTGATTTTGGTGTGTGCAGGGGTTTTGTAAGTTGATTGTGTATATCAAGCACAGTTATTAATTGTTCTATTATAGGTATACATATGAAATAGCAAAACAGTATAAAACACAGTACTTCCAAAAGGCTGCAATGCACTGGTTGATGTTTTGCGTGGATCTTTAATGCAAACCAGATCTTAGGTAGAAATAGCTAGAAATAGTTTAACTTGTGTATTATATTCCTTCTTACTGGTAATCAAGAACTAGCTTCTGAATAACCCAAGCTCCCTTCACCTCCAAGCATTCTTTATTGCAGTGTAGCAGAGTTCTTAGGTGTGCATTCAAATATGACAGTCTTTTTCTAAACTCAGATGTACTCTGTGGGGGGGTGGCCAGGAATACTGTATTGAATATGTTTGATGTTTTATCTAACTGTAATTTGCTTTTCTCTGCTGTGTGTAAAGGCGTTTAACTTTGGCAGATATTGAGAGAATAGCACCACTGGCTGAAGGTGCATTACCTTACAACCTGGCAGAACTCCAGAGGCAGGTGGGTAGAAGAATAAAATTATGGGAATGTTTGCATGTACTTGCAAATGAAAAATAAGATTAATACACTTTTAACAGATTCCTAACAAGTGAAACATGCTGTGTGTATTGCTGTAAGGATAGAACAAGGGCAGACTATCAGACACTATATGTGTCTAAATGAGGTATTAGATGTCATATTGAAGAATGGCCAGTTTAGGTACAAGCCGATGAGGGGTCCCAGGAGTCTATCTGAAAACGAAAGCTTGCATTTATAAAGTCTTTTCTTTCTCAGCTATTGCAAAGAGGTTCCTTTAAGCAGTTATATCCACTACAAGATCTAGGATATGTATCAGTAACAGGAAAATCTTGACTTAGTTCAACTGATATGGTTGAAAAACAGTCCTATACAGAATATATGAAGTCTTTCATATATAGGACTTTGATTGTATTTTAGTTACTGTTGTTAGAGCTGAGTTTGATAATTTGGTTCTCTTTCAAACAATTGGTCTGAAACACAGTGTCTGGTCTGTTCTTAATGTTACTGCTCTGTTGTCCAAAACCTACTTAGTGGTAACTGTCTTCCTATGGATTCCTGGAGACAAGAATGATGGAATGGATTGACCCAGAAATGTGTATTCAACATTTATCCAGGCTAATAAGAAATATTTTTGATGAAATTTTGTAACAACATTCCTAACTGACAACTTGAGTTTTAATCAGTGCCTTTTACTCACCTTTCTGAGTAGAAAAAATACTGACTTGATTTATTTTACATTTCAGAATTACCTTCATAGCTTGGCACTGTTATAAAATGAACTCACTGATAAAAATTTCACTCATCACTAGAAAAAAATATACTGTTTTCACAATCTTGAAGTAATACATTATATTTTCCTCTTACTCTACTTTCTGTGTTAAGACCAGACAGCAGAAAGCAAAGTAATTCCATTTTCTTTGATTTATAAGGAACGGTCTTTTATTAGACCTTATCCTAAGTGAACCCTATATTAACTTATTTAACTGTATTGACAAAATGAAAGATATTCCTTCATGAAGAGCAAATACCATCCCACTTTGGTCCAGCTGTCCCTGGAAAATGAAACCAATTCTATAATCACTTTTATGTGATTTAAAAATTCCTTTGTAAAGAAAAATCTAAATTTTTACATAAAATCACTCTATATAGATTTAGTAGAAATGAAAATTAGCCTGCTTTCAACCATGTTTACTTTATTGTCAGTTTTTTTTCATTGTGTAAGATTTTTTTAAAGCCTAGCAGCTGAATATCCTATGGGGATGACAGCTACAGTAATTTTCTGTTTATAAATATTCATGATTTGAAAGCTATAGCATTAATTACACTCATTTACATATCCATCTGAACACACAAGTAAACTGAAAACTTTGTGAACACTTATTTAATAATATAAAAGTGACATTTCCTTCAGAAAGAATTTGATTTTTAACATTCAGTGGTGTATTCATTAAGATTAATGTCTAAATGCAATGATTAGATTTTGATGAGAGCCATGTGAAGCTTAGAAAAAAAGAATAATCTTAAAACAGCTGAAAGGCAGCAGGTGTGCTAAACTAGGAGAAAATTTTTGTGAAAGAACTAGTTCTGCATCTAAGGCTTTTTGAGGTATATTATTGCATGTGTCTTTCATTTACATGAATCAAAAGGTTTGTATCTATATTTTTTAATTTATTTTTATGGGTTTGTTTTTATTATTTTTTTAATAGGAAATTATAGTGGTTTTGAAATATTGAGGATATTCTTCAAATTTATTGCTTCTCTTTGCTTGTAAAAGCAGTACATTTGATTTATGCTTTTTTTATGCTGGTCCACATGTGCAGTTTTGGTGCTACCTAGAATTTCACTATTCTTCTTTGTTTACCTATATTGTGAGGGAGGAAAATACCTTGTGGAGGGAAGTGGTTTTAGCTGTATCTTTATTCTGTGGAATAATTGTATAAAATGTAATTCATGTTTCTTTACAGATAATGATCTCATCTTGATCTCATAGGCTTTTGTCCTACCCTGTGTATGATCAGTGTAACTTTATGCAGTAAAGGCAGGTTTTTGCACACCCAGTGTAACACCAGTCCCAACAGGGCAGGTCACACTGAGGTCCGTGTTGTTTGCAGTGGGTGTTTCACTTTTTGGAGCTTCAGAGCGCTGAATGTACCTTAGATCAGTAGCCTTGGTGAGTTAGCTGGGAAGTGTGCCAGTGATAATCCTTGTGAAGAATTCCTAATATGCCTCAGAGCAAAGCCTCCTGTGGCAGTCTGGGTTCTGTAGACATTCCAGCTGTGCTGTCAGGAGCACATCTGCTAACAATACAGGGTACTTTTAAGAAAAACAGGCTTATGTTTGGGAATCAGACTTTTGTATCTGCTTTAATATGGAATTTAACAGTTAATATCTTGGCCCCTTATATGGCCCAGAGAAATTATATTGCATAATATAAATAATCATCTTGTTTATGGTTGGAAGAAAATTTGGCCCATCTTGCATACTTTATAGTACAAGTTTGTGAACACTTACATCTTGTTTATCAGTTACCTTGTTTCTAACAGCCAGCTAATAATATGATTATGAGTCTGCAGATACTTTCTGTGCAGACTTGTATCTATTTAGAACACTAATAGATTTATAGTAGTATATGTCATTGAAATGAGTGAGGTCAATATTGTATCTGTAAATTAACAACTGCCCGAAAAATTCTCTTGTGGAGAATTCTTTGGGGAATAATTTCTGCTTCTTTTGAAAACATGAAATGTCATATTTATGCTATGCATTAATGTATATGTAATCTTAAAGTATGTCCTGTGCTGATAGACCCTGTCTGTGAGATACTGAATTCCTTTTGAGATATTTTGAGTCAAAGCAGAGTTCCGTGCCTTACAAATTCAACAGCAATGGAATGGAAAATAGCAAAGTTGTTTTGAGTTTCTGTCTCTTTTTCTTGACCATAGTTGTTACTAGTGTGCTGGTTTTGGCACAACCAGGAATATGAAAGGAAGAATATTTTCTAAAAGGAGTATTTGAAAAATATGGTTCATTCATTAGGTGTAATATAGTAATTTATTTTTTTCTTCCTCCTTAACATAAAGCTACCAATTTTTATCAGGTTCTTTCTGTAACATTATGAAAGCCATGTTTTCCCATGCAGATTTTCAAGTTGTTTTTTTTTTTTTCTCCTCACACAGCAATCTTTTGGACAATTAGGCAGACCTATTTGGCTCCAGGCAGCTGAGTCAGCTTACAGGTTCACTTTGGGCTCAATTGCTGGAGGTGAGTAATATTTCTGCTTTCTGTTTTCAAGCTTGGGTTAGTTTAACACTTTCACCAGACTATTTGATCTCATCTGAGGTGCATTTCTTGGTTATACATGTGAAGAATTGGATAATGGAACTGTTTTGATTGTGCTGTTCCCTTTCTTTCCTTATCACTTGGGTTCTAGAATCCCTCCACAGTCCTTTGAAACTCTACTCCAAGTAACAAATTTCCTTATTTGTAATTCAGATTGGTTTTCTTCATTCTACACACCGTTTTTATTTAACAGTGTGATCCATTCTCCTTGAGACTTTTTTTCTAGACCTTCGGTATTGCTCTTCCTTGCTTCCAACATATCTTACCAGCTTATGTCTTCTTTGTGTTTAAATAAATGCTGTAGAAAATCATCACAGTAATTACATACTACACCAACAATGATGTTGCAGAAATAATACTCCAAATGCTTT
Organism: Manacus vitellinus; assembly: GCF_001715985.3. Taxonomy (NCBI): domain Eukaryota; kingdom Metazoa; phylum Chordata; class Aves; order Passeriformes; family Pipridae; genus Manacus; species Manacus vitellinus. The sequence goes on along the minus strand of NW_021939632.1, from coordinate 13,889,867 downwards.
CTTACAGCTGTTGGTGCTACTGCAGTGTATCCCATAGACCTGGTGAAAACTCGTATGCAGAATCAGCGCTCCACGGGTTCAGTCGTAGGAGAGTTGATGTATAAAAACAGCTTTGACTGCTTTAAAAAGGTTTTGCGTTTTGAAGGCTTTTTTGGTCTTTACAGAGGTAAGTGAATAAAAAAAAAGGTGTACATATATCAAGTTGGTTATTTTCTGTCCCCTCTCCCTTTTTTCTAATACCTCAACAGCTAGTTTCCTATGGGAAAATCAGGATACTTGATTTCATGTACAGTTTTGCTTTCATTTCAGAGCTCAATATTCGTCTTCCATTGAGCACCCTTCATCATAAATAATTGCTGGGAAAAACTGGGCATTTTTTTGTTGTTGTTACTGACTTACTCCTTGCTGCTTAAGTTGTTTAAAGTCCTAATTTTTTGGGTGGAAGTGTTGTGGACCCGATTGTGGACAAATTGAGGATTGCAACTTTTGGCTCGAGTCAAACATTGGGAGTGGATTATCATCTGAGGAATAAACATCCATTTTACTGCAAATATTTCTTTCTTAAGAGACAAAAGACAGTCATTTTGAAATGTACCTGTAAACTGGATGCCAGATCTTATGCCTCATTCTTTTGCAGGTAGTGGGACTTGTTTTATGATTTTATCCCATGAACAAAAATTGCATCCTGCTGTTGAATTATTTTGCTCTATTAAAATATCAACAGTGGAACTCAGAAAATTGTAATTTAAAAAAAGAATAAAACTCTAAAATACAGGTTAAGAATTCAGTTCCTTATCAGTTAGACTGGAAGTTATCTAATATCTTGTTTTAGCTTAGAAGATTCTGAAAGAGTTTTTATCACATTGGTAAGGTGACTTACATACAGGGTACATGCTTGCCAGTTCTCTGAAATAGATGTTTGGTTGAATCTCTATTTTTAATTGTAATTTCACAGAACTTAATGAAGTTCACAATTTTCTTAAGGCTCAGTAAGGTATTTGTTAATTGGCACACCTTTTTTTTTTGGTTTGAGCAAAGTCACTTCTGTGATGGTCACAGCATTTTGCTTTGTAAAGGACAATATCTAAGTACATGTGAAAGCCTGTGGGTTCTGGCTAAAGAGTGTTTTGTAGTCTTGCAGGATTTTGCTCTGAAAGTGAGTAAACGGAGGAATAAGTTGATGAAAGGTTAATGAAATATCTGTAGTCTCTGTAAATTACATCTTACTGGTAAATTGTTTTCCTTTTTTGTTGCTAAATCTTTCACAAAAGCAAATAGTCTTTGAGTTACATCTATGAGACTATTTCTATAGTGCTGTTCTACAGTACTGTTTTCTTTCTCTTGCCCCCCTGCCTCATTTTTGCACAGGAGCATCTAAAACTGATCATTAATTATTTTTAATTTGGTTTCCTAACCTTTCTCAAACACTTTGAAACTAATGATGGTTCCATTGATGAGTTAAAAGCAGTGCTTTACACTAAAGAAAAAATGCACTTGTTTGAAAGAATGTCAGCTTGCTAAACTTTTTAGTAGTCTGTTTAGTAATTGTCTTTAAGATAGTTTAGTGTAAGAAGTTCATGTAGTTGTTTTGAAAATGTTACAGTTAATGGTCAGCATGTTGCTAAGATTTTGGATGCATAGAATTAGATGGTCTGTGGAAGTATATTAAACAGCAGAAACATTTATGATTCTTACATTCCTGAGCTGGATTATCCTAATTGTACTGTAATATAACTATACATATATACTGTAATATAATGGTAGTCTACAGTAGTTGTTTACTGCAGTTTAAAAGATAGAACTCAATGCATACTGGAAATGTCATAATTTTAAAAAACTTATAATTTTTGGTCAAGGAAATTAAGATACTTTTGAGTCCTGGCATCCAACTTTGGAACTAATGAAGTATCTTCTAAAGTCCCTCACTAGACCATGCAGGTCCCAGGTTCTCTGGCACACCAAATGTGTGTGCCCAATGAATTCAGCATGAAAGGGAGTGGAGGGATTGTCTTGTGGTTTTTTGTCTGGTAGTTTTGGGTTTTTTAAGTGTAGGCACTGCTGAAGTGGGTTGTCTTTTTGTGGTAGATCAGAGATTCAGACTGGGAGGGCACCATTTCTATTTGTTATTGTCAGCCTTTCTTTGTATTTAATAACTACCTTTCCTCAGCATAGTAAGTCTGGAAATCGCACAGAAAGTGCTACTTTGGAAGAAAACACTACACTGCATACATTAACTACTGCACTTTCTATTTAGGTACATTTGTTCTGAGCTTCCTTTTAAGAAAGTGTTATAAAAATTCTGCAGGCTGAGTATTTTGGGAATTTTGAACATTTAAAATTAATTTTTAGCTATGATTTTTTTTACTGAATGAATAGTGGAAAGCTGCATCAAGACGGTTTTGTTGCTGTGGGATTTTTTATTAGTTAACTGGCAAACACTTTTGACAAAATGATATTCCATAATTATGGAATAACTTTAGGAAGTGACCACATCTAATAAAAATAAGCCTTTTGAGTTTATAGTCTCTGCATATGCCAAAATGACCGTGGAGAAAATGGATTTAAAAATAGCAGATGTAGTTATAATGTGGTATGTTAGGAAGTTAAGACTGCCATCTACTGATTTTTTTCTTAAATCTATTAGTTCTTAGAAAAGTGTGTGTGCTTTTGTCAAATGACATTTCATTTTGATAATAGCTATTTTCCAGGAGCAAGGGCCTTGTCAAAATCAGTTTCTATCCACTAATACTTCCTCTTAGTGAGATAAAAAATGCTTAATATGAATAGGGTTTAAAGAAGTTCATACTACCATGTTGAACTAAAAGGGGAAAATCCTTCATATCCTTAGTTGACTGGAGCCTTCAGAAAACTCAGATTAGTGAGTCAAGTAGAAGTGATTTGATAATTTATCATAGTTATGTGTATATCTCACAATTAATCTCCTATTTTAAAAAGTCATTGCAAGCCTTTGCATGGGAAAATGATGTTAAGGGGCTAAAAAAGTCGAACAAACTATTATGTGGTAGGCATATCCAAGGTGTATGTTTGGTCTTTACACATTTTTTTTCCTTCTGTACAGCAGCAGTAGCAGGCTTGACTTAGTTGAGGAAGGCAGATCTGGTCACCCTTTTCTTTATCATTTTCAACAGAAATTGTAATATAAAATTGTACTGGTATGAATATGCAGTGCTCTAGCAGCATCTCGTGCTTGAATGCCATCCACCGCAAAGGATATCCCCTGTGCAGAAAGGCATTTCTGTACAGCACTTATAAAATACTAATTTCTCTATTAGGAAGATAATGTTGCCTTATGATGTCTTTGTTTCTATAGGCTTGTTACCACAGCTGATAGGTGTTGCTCCAGAAAAGGCTATTAAGCTAACTGTACGTATCTTTTTTTTTTTTCTCCTTGGCATCCTTTTGTTTGTTAACATGCACAGGATTTATTTCCTAAAATGTGTGAAAGATGACCACTTACAAGCACTCTAATATATATGTATACAGATGTACTTGATATTTATTAATAAGGAGGAAAAATAACTCAAAATAGTGTGTAATATATTGTATCTTTATTAGGTTAATGACTTTGTCAGAGACAAATTTACTACGAAAGATGGTTCCATTCCGTTCCCTGCAGAGGTCCTTGCTGGAGGCTGTGTAAGTATCTGTCCTGTATTCCTAGGAAAAATTGATTCTCAGTCATGTGCAGAGTAGTTGGAATGACAGTTAATGAGTGTGCTTTGTCAATTTGAACAGGAGTGTTCTTTTTTCTCCCAGTCACAAGTACTAAAACAAGTATTTTTTCTGTTTGGAAAGTTTTGCGTACTTCTGAGTTAAGTTTCCTTGGAATTACATGCTTAAACTACTTCTTTTGGCCCAGTATGTAACAGTTTCAGCAGTGGTTTTATTCACAAAGGCTAAAGAGAGGGTGCCTATTCTCCCTTTCCATATGTTCTACTTGGTTGCTGTTCATCATTTGTTTGGGAAGATACAGATATTCCTTGAGAATGGATTATAGACATGATTGAGTTTCCTTTGGGGGCAGGGGTGGAGGTGGCTAGAATGGTTTTAAAAAATCCTTTTCTTGCTGAATATTTTAAGAAGGAAAAGAAATACCCTCTCTAACTTGCTATATGTGAATTTTTTTTCTGTTTGCGAAAATGCGGAAAAAATGAATGATGTAGCCTTACCTTTCAGGTAACAGGTATGAGTGAATTGTCCATTTAAATGACTTTGTATAAAATGTAGCTGTGTTACTCCAGATGCTAATTACATCCCTCGTCTAAATAAGTTAAAAAACATGCTGTGTTTTTGTTTAGATTGAGGGTTGAAATTCAGTGGATGTTTTAGCAATCTGTAAGTGGTTCGAATTGGTATTGATGATAGATTTCTTTTGGTTTTGCACATTGGCTAATTTCATTTGTGGGATTCTCCTACAGTTCTTAACCCTATAAAATGTTTAAGGCTTGAGACAGGTTTCTTTTGTAGCAGAGAACACTAATAACTTCCAGTTGAGTAGGCTGACAGGCTGGTATAAAACCTCCTCAGCTTACAACAAAACCTGGGGCAGAAAGGTTGTTGACCTCTGCAAACTTTTAATTCAAAGAAACAGCCCTGAAGGGAGGCTGCTTATAGTTCTGCCTGATTGAATTTGACAGCCTGGTACATGGCTGAGTCTTCACCTGTCAGTGTACAAAGTTTATTTTCTGAGAAATGTGAGAAAGCAGCTATAATGTGTAGCTAGCAGAAGACTAACCTTTTTCTAGAAAGCTCAGTAACAGAGAAAGCACATACAGGTCATTTATAACAGAGGCTAATATAATTCATTAGTGTTTTTCTCTGTGTTGTGTTTAAATTCATAATTAAAAACAAACATCAGATAATTTTATTATTTTACATTATTTTGTACTGAAATATATATAATATACTGAAATATATAGTATTAAATTCAATCTACATTAGAGGCTTTTCCACTTCGTGGTAGGTACTTCATTGTCTGACTGTAGTGAACATGCAAATTTAAAATATACTTTTTACCTTGCCATAACATCAGAAGAAATAGCATTATATCTGTATGTAGTTCTCAGAGATGTACTTATTACTGTCTCTGACTGTCAGTTGCCTCTGTTTAGTGTTGAACCATCTCCTCATTAACAGCAATAATGCAGTTTTTCATCATTTCTGCTGTGGAACTGCTAATGGATGAGCCAGATGAGCAAGTTGTATTTGCAGCCATTTTAGAGTTTACAGCAGAGGCCTTCCATGCTTTTGAAGCCTTCCCTCTTGCAAGGTGTCCAAAAACACACTGTGCATACCACATACCACATCAGTCCTCAAACAGCAACCAAAAAAATTCTTGTGAGGAAGTGGAGGCAGCTTGGGATAGGTTCCAGCAGACATAGCAATTTTCTCCTCTCTGGATGGCAGTGCTGTATCAAAACTTATGAATGGTGTTGCAGACCCACACATGAGGACAGGTGAAACCTTTACATTAAGACAGTAGTGATTCAAGAGACCTTGCCTGGGCTGTTCAGTATCTCAGCTCTGGAGTGTGTGCAAGCAGTGTGGGACCGTCCAGCAAAGGGGCTGCTCACAGGCATGGGCCTCATCCAGCAATGCTGATGCCCAGACGCTGTATCTCTTTGGCCAAAGTCATACTTCTCAGGCTTCAATTATTCTCAGCTTCTGTAAGCTTGTGGAATGAACTCCCATTTTCATTTAGAGGAAATGTCTTGATTCTCACAGCAGTTAGCAAAGACACCTTCCCAGGCAGTGGCCTGTTTATATGGTCAGCTGCCTGTCGGTTGTCTTTCCTTCCTTACTGCAGGGCAGGGACCTCCCACAGGCAGCCCATGCCCTGTGCTCCATTAAACCTACCTGCTGGCTGCTGGGCAGTGTAAATGTCACTGGGAAGTGTAGGGTCTGCTCTGTCAGAGCCCAGATATTCCCAGCTGCTCTCAAGCTGTTGCTGTATTTGAAAACTGCAGAGCAGCTACGTGGGGCAGCTCGGTTACAACAGTCAGGTCATACTTGTCAATGAAAGGGCTCTGGTCCCTGATGGATGAAACTGATATCCCATCTTCCTACCTTCCTGAGAGTATGCTGGTTTGTTAATCATCAACAGGACTATCCACATTTATGCATGCTCAGAGCAAACAATTTCTTTCCCTACTGTTACTGCAATTAATTGAATTACATTTCATTACAATTCAGTGATTAACCTGCATTCCTGCCTTTGGAGTTTTCAGTTACTGGTAGCTTTGAGTTGCAGGGAGACTGAGTGAGGCTTTGGCAGTGCTTTCCTCTATCCTGCCAGAGGCCTGGGAAGCAGAGAGTGCATGCCTGATATGGACAGTGCTTCCCAAAGGAGCTCACATGCATGACACATGTGAGTACATGGAGAGGGGAAGGTGCTGTAGGGCAACTGCTCATCCCCACCTGGGAAGTGATTTACTCATCCAATGCTGAGTAAATGATTCATAATTACTGTTACAGGAGACAGAGATGCTGTGATTTTAGGCTGTAATTCCTATGAGTTACACAGGAAGAAATGGATTGATTCCTCCCATCATTGCAACGTGCATGGTGCTTAGCATTTTGAATGGATGAATCGTGTTGCATCAGAAAGATGTTTTTGCTTTATGCTGCAGGGAGGAAGAGGATGTGGAGTGCCAGGCAGAAAGGGTCTAGGAACCCTCACTGAGGTGTAGGCAATGCATCTGTTGATAATTAGGGGTTGGGATATGTGTGTGTGTGTTTGCACATACATACACCGAGAGGTCCAAATTTACCACTGATTTTAAAAGTTTTATAAACATTAAATCTAACATTTAGTCTAAATATTTTGGTATACTTGTAAAAAATAATTTTCATACATTTATTAATATATACATACATACAAACAAACGTGTATATGGCTTTATCAAGCAAATAGGAATGTGTCAAATATTTATTTTTGAAAAAATAATTTAAAATGTTAATGATTTTGTTTAACGAACACAAAAATATAGAATTATAGCTGTCAGGCTACTTTCCCTTCAAAATCCTAAAGATACTCTGCTTCTTTTATTATACTTTAAACAGATAAAGTTAGAAGCAGAATTAAACTTTACTACTTTATCTTGATCTCTGTTGTGGACATTTAAAATCTTTGAGAAAATGGTTGTTTTTAATAAAAGAGACAGTAAGCTTACTGTAGGTTCATGGAAAATGACAGCTTTGCCTTGAGAAAGAAGTGCAAGTTTTTTTGTTGTTTTTAAACAAGTCTGGTTTAAGTAACATCTTATTTCAGCTGCTTGTATGGGACATAGCTGTAGTCCAGGATGTGGTGGGTTCAAAAAGGAAGGAAGGAAGGAAGGGCTTGAAATAGGCCTCTCCCCCTTTGTAGCATGTGCCTCTGGGGTGGAATTGGAAAGGGCAAGAGGTCTCATGTTGCAGGGTCATTTGTGTATTTCCTTCAGCCTTTGGCATGTCATGGGGCGTTTGCTGTGGGATCTCAAACTACATCTTTTCTTTCATAACCTTTGCTGTCAGATTTAGTTCCTTCATTTGCTCCTTGTAGAGTTATTTTACATGACATTAAGGTTAAGTAGAAGCTTTTATTACTGGTATTTTTGATGTGTATGAATAACCTCCATTCTGAAACAAATTTGTCAACCTTTTTTAAAGTGTCTGTTGCAATTTATGTGTGAAGAGAGGTTTTTTTGAGGGGGGGAGACTAGATTTAGTGCACCATCTCCAAAAGAAATTCAAGGAGTGCAGTGTATACCTCTGTGTGAATGTACACGTGCACATGTATTTAACATACACAGCTGACAGCTGAAGTAAGATACTTTGAAAAAGAATGACACTGATTGCCAGTGATTTGTACAGGAGCATGGAGATTTGTGTTGCAACCCTGCGTGCTTCCAGTTCATTTTTATTTGGAGATCCTTTGTGCCACTCTCCTCTGCATCCTCTTCTGCTCCCCAAGGCAGCGCTCTCCTCCGCCTCCCATGTTATTTGTCAGATGGATAGTCCACCTTTTACTTAAAAAGAAATCACAAACTAACAAAAAGCAACCCTTGCATACATTCTTTAAAAAATACACGGTGAAAAAGTGAGTTTTCTTGTGTTACATGTTCTGTATTAAAGTCAATGCTTGTCTTATCTGTACTTGTGATGTTGAAGGACCAACTCATTCGTGCAGCTCCCCTGAACACAGCACTCCTCTTCATGTGAATCAATCACTGCTGTGCACAAAAGTGTGCTGAGCTCCAAGTACAACAGTATGATAAGTCAAGACTCGGTTAGAAGTACATGTTGCTCATAGGGAGTATTTAACTGGGTATCCAGATAGTTACAGCTCTTTTTGAGAAATCTGCCTGTTGAGAAGTTTGTCAACACTGTAAATACTCAATGTTCAAAGTGTTGATGTAATTAAAGAGCTTTTCAATTGGTTTTCTACCGATAATATAAGCACAGAGGTTTCCTTATATTTTATTTTGCTCAATAACCCAATAATCAAACCATATTTTAATATTGTTGGAATACATAATTCTGTATTAATTATATAGAATTTGTAACATCGTATATATAATTAGTGTTGCTGCTAAATTATTAAAATGTGTTAAGAGTCTTCTCTTTTCCTTTCTGTATCAGAAGAGGGCTGTTGCTGATTTTGACAGAAAGGTAGGCAGTTGTGCACCTAGGAGAGGAAAATGTTAATTGCTGGAAGATTGAATTCTGAGTAGAAAATAGAAATGTTTACAAATTGGCCTATTTGTGTTTCTATGGTGGCTGTTAGGCAAATAGGAAAAGTTATTTTGGCTGCTCTGCAGGATGTTCTAATTTTTAACATTAAAAATGAAAAATGGAATTTCACATATACATGTAAACAAATAATGCATATTTAAGAGGCAGATAGCTGGTAATTGTCTAGAAAGAGTGAATTTCTAGCCTAGTGTTGCAATTTAAAGTTATTTGAATTTTTTTGTGTGGACCATTGTATTATATAGTCAGAACATGCTGCTTAACATTTTATCTACCAAAATTATTTTTTAAAATTATGTAGGGAAATGCTAAACATTTGAAATTGGTTTCCTGCTTAATGCAATACAAACAAAAAAAAATGAGGTTGTTTAACAGAACTTGCCAGATGCAAATTTTATAAATTGTATTTAGATTGGAACTTTGTCTAGCAAGACAGCCCTCTCATCTTGCATGTGTGGGTGTGTGTGACCTGGGAAGGAAAAGGTGAGATGAAGAAGTAAAGAGAGGCTGAAGAATGCCTTTGGACATGAGTGGTGTCACATAACTGAGTTAACACCATGCAGCACGTCCAAGGAACAGAGAAAATGGGAACCATTTTGGCTGGTCTGGGAGTTCTAGTGATCTTCCTGATGGTTGCAATAAATGTCCACAAAAACATAGGCTTTGGTTTTATTTCTGAGAAGTGAAGTGAGGGAATAAAATTTAGATCAACAATATAGACTGATAATTTGAGCTAGCTGTTTTGTGATGAACCACATACTTCTTCAGAAGTGAATGGTAGTACCTACAGCAAACCAGGGAGAAATCTAAACTTGTCATTTTAAATAGGTTTACATGTCTCTGAAACTGAACTGTCAGACTGAATCCCTCTCAAACCTGAAACACAGTTCTTTGAAAGTCTTTGGTTAAAGTGCAGAATCAGAAGCAGCTTTTCAATACTATTGCCAGGAAGTTTGCAAGGTAGTCCTTCAGTGCTGCTAACAGAGTATTTCCTCCAAGTAAAATCTGTCATGCTCAGCTCAAAGATATGGCTTCTCTTTCTATCTATTTTGAAATGTTATTCTTCCTATTTAAATTTCATATTTTGTTTCCACTTAGGACAATTAAAGACTGCTAAACAAAACTCTAAACACCTTTTCTAATAATTTAAAATTACACCATTACATGCAAATTTACCTTTTAAACAGTATCACTTCTAAATGCAAATGGCATGTCTACACATTTGTGATGGATTATAATTGAATAAACATAAGGTCTTCTTTATGTGTGTTTGATGCTCTAGTAGCACAAGTCTAATGGTTATTTTAGTTTAGTATTTCCTGTAATATCTAATAGACAGTTAAACAGAGCCACGACTTCTAGAAAATGATGTCAAGGAGAAGACAGAAACTGAATTAATCCACCTCTGTGAACTGTAAACATGTAAATGTAAAAATTTATTTTGTACAAACGCATGATTTCTGACCTGGGGCTTTTAACTTCCACACAGGTGCTTTATTAAATATCTCTCATATATTTTTACATGAGAATATCAGCCAAAGCAGTGAGAAGTGCAGGCCCTCAGCACATTGCAAAAGTCGGTACATCACCACATGCTCTTGTAATGCAATTTGCTTTCTTTTTCTTTGGGTTTGCAGGCAGGAGCTTCCCAGGTCATCTTCACTAATCCTCTGGAAATTGTAAAGATTCGGTTGCAGGTAGCAGGAGAAATTACTACAGGACCCAGAGTCAGTGCCCTCTCTGTTATAAAAGATCTGGGCTTTCTTGGTCTTTATAAGGTACGTGCTTCTGCTTGGAGCGGCTCCATCGTTTTATGCTAAACTTTTGTATTGTTGAAACAAAAATTGTTAAAAACAAAGACATCTTTTGAATTTAAAACCAATCTCTTCCTGCAGGGCAGCCCCACAGTGGAAAACTGAAGAAACTCACTTCTAAATTAATGGCAGTGGGATACAAAAAAATACTCCCCCATTCTATCCTTTGGGCTTTTATGCCAAGCTACAGGGAGTCCTGTATTGCAGACCTGCTGGCTCCTGGCACTGATCATTTCCTTTGGTGGGGTTTTTTGAGAAGTTTCTCTAGCTTTCCCTGTGTGTTTTTCTTACATTTATTTTGAATCTCTGTTATCTCTATTGTTATCTTTCCAGCAGGATATTCTCTTTGTCTTAATAATTTGATGGCAGTGAAACAGTAGTGGAGTTTAGTAGGATTCAGATTTTTAAGAAGTTAAGTGGTGGGATTTGTCAATAAATTCCACTGAAAAAAGCCCATACTGTATGGTACTTCAGCAGAATGCCAGTCAACAGATTCCTTCCCTGCAGGTGTACTTACTGCCATCATTACAGATCAGATGTAATGGAGCAGAAGCTATTAGTTTTCTTAAACAAGGAAGAGCTTTTCTTCCTGTATGTTCTGCCAGTGCAAGGGGTAACACGTAAATTCAGCAGTTATATTAGCTGTGCACTTACAGAACACTGCTTTATGTGATTTGTCCATAGACCTGCAATAATACTATGAAAATGTGCACGTTTACTTTCAGAGTTGAAGGGTTTTGTTTTGAATTCGGTAGATGAGAGTCATGACCATTGCATTTCCTTACTAAACTGTGCCCATTTCACAGCTTTTTTTTCTCTTTTTGTTACCTTTCCAGTGCAGCTTCTTTGGTCAACCAGATGATGACCAGTGTGAGGTCTTACAGTCCTTGCTAGTATTTTAATAGTGCTTTTGTGTTTGGTGGAAAGAATGGCCTGCAGGGACTTGTCTTGCTGCTTCCCTGGCTGTGGGTTGTTATCAGCAAGATGTAAGGGACTGATCTTTGTCACTTCATTGCCTTGGACACATAATGTGTAAAAAGTATTTATCCTAGGTACTGATGTCAGGATTGATGTCATGTATGGCTTACAATCTTCTTGATTCCAGACTCTTACTTTAGATGTACTTTATTCTTATTTTCAAATTCCCTGTATTTCTGTTTCCTGAGACATTTTATTTTCTGTGTTATTTATGTGGCAGATAAAAAGAGTTTGTACTTTCTGGGTTCAGGCTGCTTGCTGGATATGAATTTCAGCCCTATCTACAGAATTTATTTGCATTATGTTTCTTTTCTCTGTGTCAGGGTGCCAAAGCATGTTTCCTCAGAGACATTCCCTTTTCTGCAATCTACTTTCCGGTTTATGCTCATAGTAAACTGATGTTTGCTGATGAAAGTGGCCATGTGGGAGGGCTTAATCTCCTTGCAGCTGGAGCCATTGCAGGTAATATTGCAGAATGTTTTCCAAAAGTAATTTTTTCATTCTTTAGTGAGTAACATTTAATATTCATTCAGTAGCCCCATATAAAGGAAGGGCATTGTACCATTGTATGTGATTTAATCTAAATTTGATCACTGTTATCCTTAGTGGGAGGCGATGTAATTTTGATGAGAGCTAATTACATTTGCATAATGTGGATAAACAGCGTAATGCAGCTCAGCAACTTGTAGTCAAATTTGATCTGTCTGTCTCAATGGGGTTTTACTTGTTACTGAGCTCTCAGAGTTGAAGGCTAATTTGAATCTTTGATGAACATAAAATGAGAGATCATAAGAGCTCGGAAGAAAATTGCTTACCTAGTTTTGGATTCTAGAATAACTAAAAGAAACTTTGTTCAAATCTATTTGCTAAAAATATGGCATTAGTTTGTAAAGAAGTTGAAGTTAAAGCATCATACTCTCAAATTTAAAATACTTTAAGGCTTCTCAAACAAGCTTAGTATACAGACAATATGCAGCTGTAATAAAGTTTTTACTGAATGGCAAGGGGTATAAAAATAGAAGCTGTAGGAGCTGCAGTGGTGGATATTTAAACATGCAGCCAGAGATCACCAGGTTCTGCACTGCCAAGAATGAGCTCACTGGATGAAAACCGAGTATCTGCACACAGCCTCTCCACTGTGAACGACTCAGTGTTGGAATCTGCAGTTTAGAAACACCCTTGGGCTGAGCAAGAGCCTTTGTTACTTGTTACAATCCTAAGGAATCACTATATACACATCAGTCACAAGCGCCTGCGTGTGAAGAGCATTTCCCACACTGGACTTGATACAGAGCTTGGCTGCACCTCCTCTGTGCCAGTTGGAGTGTTCCTCCTGCCAGAGGGAAAGGAGACCAGCTAGGAAATGAGTGTTTGTAGCCCCACTTATGTAGTGCAGAGCTGCCAGAAGTGGAAAATTATTTAGCTTCCTGTACTCGTACAACACTCATATATATCTTTGAGTATATCACTAACTTGTGTCTCATACAAGACTTTTTATTTTTAGACTGCAACCTTTACAGCTTCTCTCCATTTGATTGGTGTTTCTATGTTGCTCATACTAAGTGATGAACCCTATTAAAAATGTGTATAAATCTTGCAGGCCTAGTTTTACAGTATGTACAGGAACCTGCCTTTCTGAATTGCAGATTTCAAATTCCCAGTTGCTCGCTCTATTCCTGTTACGTGTGCGCAGCCGGAAGAATACAGTCTGAATGGATCTGCCTGCAAAGGGAAATCTGCTTATGGTTGCTATCAGTGTGTGCTTGTAGGGTTAACCACAGTGCTTCTGTTTTCCTTTAAAACCTCCTGACTTGGTCAGTGACACTTTAGAGTTTATCATCACCTATGCAAGTCAGTGTCTTGTGAAAATTTTTAATTCAATATTAACAAACTGTAAAAGTTCAACAGAAGTCTAAATTAATTTCAGAATTCTAAGTCAGAAGATGGTTCATCTTTTTTAAGGGGATTAAATTTTTACAGTATTCACAAGTATTCAGAAATCTCTCAGATAACACAGTTATATACTGTGGAGTACATTTATGAAAACCTTCTCCTTTCCTTTGGCTAGAAAGCCAAGAGTGGTGCCTTGGAAGTGGAGATTTGTTCTTCCATCACTGTTGGCTAGTATCATGCTGTTGGTACTAAGCAGACTTGTAAAACACCTTCATTGTCCTCAGTCCTTTTATGGCTTGCCTACTGAAGTAAACAGCATCTATTCTCCTACAGAACAATCCAAACAGCAGTACAGACATGTTTCTGTAGAATAGGTGTTTTAAGTAGTAGTTTTCTCATTAGCACCCTTAACAAATGGATGCATAGCATTCAATTCCCAAATCAATCATCTATGTAACTTGCAAAATATGTGGTAGAGTATTAATAAATACAGTAAGGCTGCATAACTAATTTTTATATATTACATATATAGCCTCTTTTATCTTGTTTTAAACTACTGTTAATGCCAGACCACTAGAAGATGTTGAGAGATTCGTTGTTGATAGTTTATTCTCTTTACTATCAGTTATAGCCTTTAAAAGAAACACAAAACTATACCAAGCACAACAGTGTATATGAGCATCAAGAGTAAGAACCTGCATTTTTTGGTAAAAATCTGAAAGTTTGCAGTTGTATTTTTCAGTTAGAAGTGTTTCATCTTTTACAAGATCTTTTGTGCAAATTAAATGTGGTTTTCTTCTAAAAGGTGTGCCTGCTGCTTCTTTGGTAACCCCTGCTGATGTCATCAAGACAAGACTGCAAGTGGCAGCTCGCGCTGGTCAGACAACATACAGTGGAGTTATCGACTGCTTTAGGAAGATTCTGAGGGAAGAAGGCCCTTCGGCTTTGTGGAAGGGAGCTGGAGGTGAGAAACGGACTCTCAACATTAAGGCTGACCCCAAACCTACAAATTAGCACTTGCTTTGTTAAGGACTCAAATTCGAGCAGTATTTACAAGGTCTGATTGTGAAAAACATAACACCTTGTTAAAAATGTTTAGCTTCTCTCCTGAGAAATTCTTTCATTTGTTTAACACTGTGATTTGTAATATTTAACAGCTCGCGTGTTCAGATCTTCACCCCAGTTTGGTGTTACTTTGGTCACTTATGAACTTCTGCAGAGATGGTTTTATGTTGATTTTGGAGGCCTGTAAGTCAAGTATTTGCTATTTAGCTTGCACAAAACAACTACCGAATTTAAAAAACCAAAACTATTTTTTTCATGCATGGGACCCATTAAAACTCATTGACTTTGAGCACCTGTACTTAAAATTGCAGCATTTAAAAAATTCCCCCCCCTTTTATATAATTGAGGGAAACTTGCATGCTCCTTCTAAACAGATGAGGAAATAAAGAGCCATTTCATATTTATTTCAATACACTAATTTATATTTCCATTGTAGCAGGATAGTTTTGTCCATTTTCCTCATGGCACTGGAAGTTAAAAGAATTTACAAAACTATCAGTAAAACTGTAACTTCAGTTTTGGGGTTGATTTAAAATTAAGTAGTGGTCTGACTTCCACTTCACCATCAGAGTTAATTAAGGTCAGCTTTAACAGTCTTCCATACTCAGACAAAAGACTGAGGTATTTAAGCCTGAGTAACTTTATTTACAGTTATTTCTTAGTCTAGATTTCATAACAGAAAGGCTTTTTTTCTTTTTCTTTGTTCAAACAGCAAACCTGCTGGATCAGAAGCTGCCCCAAAAACTCGAATTTCAGATCTTCCTCCTGTAAACCCTGCACATATAGGCGGATATAGACTTGCTACAGCTACATTTGCTGGTATAGAAAATAAATTTGGTTTATATCTTCCAAAGTTTCGAGCTCCTGGCATCACCTCAGTTCAAGCAAAAAGTAGCAGCTGAATCCTGAAAAGATGTTTCAACCTAACGAAGTGATGCGGTGGAAAGAGTTCACAAGAGTACTACTGTATTTTTCCCAGTCAGCTGCATGTGTTCTAGCTGAACTGAGCTTGCAAATCTAATTGCTCCTTTCTAATATTCATACATACCTGCATTTATTTATTTACACACAAGGAACTGATTGAAGCTGTGGTTCTATGCCTTGTTTTAACTGGTGGCATGAAGCTGTAGCCTAGACTTTGCCTTGCACAGCTTGCATTTAATGTTACTGTACATATTGTACATCTTTGTACAGAGACATCAGGGCATCTATACACGTACATTTATATAATGGGTATTGCAGTTCAAAATAGTTTGAAATGTACAGATGTTTTGAAGGCGTTTTGTTAACAATCGTGACAATAAAATGTTTAAAAACACATCAGTTCACTTCTTTGAGTTTAGAGAAAGTTGTCCAGTAGGACAACTTCCACAGATTAAAGATCAGATGCGCCCACTTACTGAATGGACAGGACAGGACACAGCCTTTGCAGGAATGCACTTCAGTGCTAGTTACAGCAAAGGAATTAAAATGCCATGTGCTGGATTGTAAGTGTAAGAGGATACAGTAACTAGATGAGCACAGGCAATATTTTATTTTGCAGCACTACTTTGTGACAAGGAATTATCTGGAAATACATGGTCATAGTAAATGTGTAATAGATCTTACCTCTATGGTAGCACATTTAAAACACAATGAGAGATTTGCCAGTTATTAGCAGACTCAAGAATTCTTACAGGGCTTATTACTCAGAGTGCTTTTTTTCCAGAATAGAAACCTTGTTAAAAAAAAATTGAAGGCATTCTCTTTATTTTAGATTGTTGTACCACTGAAAGATTATGTTATTCTGTGGGGGTAAAAAAAAAAAGTTACTTAATGTATTATTTTTATATGCAAAACTGATTGGAGTGGAAGCTGAGTGGAAGTGAAAGGGGAGGAAAAAGCAAAAGCTTGAACTGTTTCTGGCTTAGTGTCTGCTGAAAGTTTCCCTGGTATAATATTTAAATGCAAAAATGTCAGAGGAAATAGGGGAGTCTAGATTTCCACAGTCCTACAGGAAAAGTAGTTATACTGCCCTTGCAGCCAGAGAAGAGATGGGTGGGTTTCCAGCCTTGCTCACTGAAGCACAGCAGGCTCCTATCTTGAGGTTTACGTGTTTCTTCTCGGGTTTAGCACCCCAGAGTGCAGCGTATCCCAGTGGTATGAACTGATTCAAGGTTCTGTTATTTACTTATTCAGGTGATAGCAGACCAATCAGAGATTTAGTCCGTTTATGAAGAAATGGCTTCTTAGAAACTGAACACTACACAGACAAGCCCTCCTTCAGCTCTAGCCTCCAAGCAAGATACAAAATATTCTGGTGCCTAATAATATTAAGTGAGCCAGAGGTTACAATAGACCTTGGGAGTTTGATCACTATTCTGCATCATGCATATATATAACCCAATGAGAAGGCTTCCTGTCTTTATTATCCTGTTTAAGGAATTTCTTGTTCTGTACAGTTCTCTGGACAGGGACAGGCTTCCCAGGAACCCTCTCTTGTATCTGTATATTTTGTCCTGTGCTTTTCTAAACAGATACAAAAGTGGTGGGTACCCACTGGCATTTAATCTTAGTCACAGCTTGTTGACTGACTTGATCAAGGCCTTAGGAGACTTTACAATGCACAACAACATTTGTATTTCTTACAGCTCTAAAACTGGACAGTTTGGCTCCCAGAATGGTCATTTACAGTACCTACCATCACTGTTGGTCTCCATGTTGCAGGTATGGGTTTGACAACATTTTAAATCTGGACTCAGCTATTCTGGGAGGGAGGAAAACAAGCAGGAAGGAATATAGAGTAGTACTAAATTTAATAAATGAAAATTACTAAAAGGTTGAAACTACACAAAACTAGCGCCATATGACCTGCATGTGTGCAACAGTCACTGGAAGAAAGTCTCATCTACTGGATTTCTGAAAAGAAAAAGTCTGACAGAAATGTATTCTCAGGACAAAAACCCACAAGAACAACCAACCAAAATCCCAAGCATCCCCTCCCCCCCAAAGCATCATGAAAACAGACACTCAGCTCACTAAGAATTCTTGTGCCCAAAGGGTACAAACCATCGCATGATGTGCCTGTGCTTTATGTAGTTCACACGCTTCCCAACTGAACAGAGCTGCTGTTGTAAGGTTGAGGAAAACATGCAGGGTAAATATCTGCAAACCAAGCAGCCTGACTGCATGGGAAAGCGGGGGGGGGACACAGACATTTTTAACACACCGACACCAATGGAAGCCTGAACACATTTCACTTTTAGACCCACTGAAAAAAAAACCCTCCTGAAGACAGAACTGCTGTTCCTGCTGCCTATGTCTCTATAAACTACTCATAACAGAACTGAGAGGAGGAGAAACAGAAAAAAATCCAAACAAAACAGAAAAGTTAAAATACAAACAATGAAGAAACAAGGAGAATACTTCTGGACATAAAGCTGATCAATAAATATAAGCCTATTTCCTATTTTCAAGCATATAAAACCAGCTCTTCTGAGAAAACAATAAACTTGTAGCAGATTTAAGAACAGAAGAAACAAATGTAGAATCCTAAGTTAAAGGCATCAATACTGGTTTAGAATCTAATTATTACAACTCAGAATATTCATTAAAAACCTCAAAACCACCAAAACCAACCCAAAAGCAAACTGTAGGCCCCCACCCCTTTAAACTTTATAATGTGCTAAGAAAGAAAAAAATTAACCTTTAACAGAAACTGCAACGATTCTGTTTGAAGCCATTACAAAGTTTGTTTTCAACAAAAATGTTAAAAATCAATGAAAAAAATCTTCCTTTAACTTAATACAGAAAATTAGTAGCAAGCCTGTGCAAATCATCATGCCATAGAAATTAAGTAAAAATCTAGTTCCTTATCCTTTGGAAAAGAAAAATTTGACAATAGCCTTTTTCCTATTGGCTTTGGTAAGAAGTGGAGGTTGAAGGTAGAAAAGAATTCTGTGATGTGTATAGTAAAACAAAAGGAGCAGCTCCCAGAAACTTTAAACTACTGCAGGGACACAGATTAGAGGTCAGGGCAGCTGACAAGTTCTCGTATTTATTTATGAATCAATCTCACCTTTTACTGCACCAATTCAGACAAAAAGAACTTGGTATTAAATATGTATTTCATTAATTCAGGGTGGATTATCAAGTAAGTTTGTAACTACAGACAAGTTTTATTCACATATATTACCCACTACCAGAGTCTGAGGCTTATCTATATATGAACAATGACATTTACTTGGAACATATGCATGCATATCCATGGGTAATTTGAGGAGTTCATTAAAGAATGCTTCAGACATTTACTACCTAATGAAGGTTAGTCTGTGTAATACAGAAAGTTTTAGGAACAGAACTTCTACTTTTCAGAAAGATACTGTTTCAGACTGGAATTTTCAGAAGCCAAGTAGCAAATTTATACCAGGTTAGTGTTTCAGCAAAGTAAGTTCCTTGCAAAGTCAAAGTTAACTGTATTAAAAGTTACACAAATCCAAGAATGTGCTTGTAATTTATATATAAAAAGTGACAATGCAAGATCTGATTTTCAGTGATCTTAATATGTTTTCAAAGTCCATAGTTGAATCCATACATTCCTCCCTTAAGCTATGATTTGAACCGACACATGCTTGCACTTTTAGGATTTGCATCAAATCATTCACAAATCTACCAGTGCTGCCTATTTTCCAGCTCTAGGCCGGGATTCGGGTCGCAGCTTCCTCTTCTGCGTCAGCTCTGTTGGCGTTTATTTCTGCCAGCGTCCGACCAAAGCGAGTCCACTCATCCCCACGAGGAACAGCAATTTG
The DNA here is from genome assembly GCF_001715985.3 of Manacus vitellinus. Lineage (NCBI taxonomy): Eukaryota > Metazoa > Chordata > Aves > Passeriformes > Pipridae > Manacus > Manacus vitellinus. Next base: position 13,870,579 of record NW_021939632.1, on the reverse strand, counting down.
CTGTGGGCAAAGAGAGTGTTATTTAGACCCAATGATAAATAAATCTGAGCTCACTTGGAACAGCAGAGCACTTAAGTAATATTCAGAAGAGGTTCTCATAGAAAAGCTTACCTTTATTTAGTGTCACTTTTTAAAACAGTCTGACCATCAATAGCTCTAACTAATAAAACCAGCAGAATTTGAGAATCCTACATTTAAGTATATAATGATATTATTACAAACTTGGGCTATACACCTCCATCTGAGAGACTGCCTCCAAAACTGCATGCTAATGCTATATCCTCAGCCCATCAATCAGTTTTGTACTACTGCAGTACACATACTTGCAACAGCAACAGCTTCCCTGTAGGAACAAAATCAACACTGCTCCACTGCAGTCACAATTCACATGTGCCACAGTTACAAAGAAGGCAAAGTCTCTACAAACAAAACCATTGGTTCTTTCATCTTATTTTGCCAGCCTTACAGTAATGTTTTTCCTTTTTAACAGAGTGACAGCACACTAAAAAGTTATGCTAGAACACCCTAAATAAAACCCTAAAAGGAATCTTTAATTTGAAAATAAAAATTAAACCTAAAAGTGATTCCTGTAATGACAGGAGAAAAAAAGTGAAAAGCAAGTTGCTAAGTAAAGGGCAAAGAAACTCAATATACTTTGCACAATACATGGTATACATACCTCTCCCACATCATAAATAACTATTTGTCCCTCTGAATCACCCACAGCAATCTCTCTCCCAGAATGTGTCCATCTCACACGGTTCAGAGCAGGATTGCCCTCCACAGTGATGCTTGCAGTTGGTACCTATGTGGATTTGAAACACATTGCTAAAAATGCATCAGGTTTCCATAAGCTGTAGATTACAGAACACACCTACTCCCTCCGTGTTGTATCAAAAGAAGTTCCCAGCACTTCAACTGATGCGCAGTAGGCAGATCAGAGACTGCACACCATATAAAGACTCTCAGTGACATGACTGAAACAACACAGTTTCTGTCAAATGTTCAAATGTTCAAATGTTCTCTATCAAAAAGCACATCTGCACTCTTCCTGCGAGACAGGAGGCACAGACATGCATCGAAGTCAACAACAAGGAGCCCTGGGATCTCAAGAAGGATTATGACAGAGGGCAGGGATGAAATCAGGTTTTAGCACGTCAAGTCCTGTCCAAAAGGCTAGAACCAGGTAATTCCAATTTGAAGCCAGGGGCTGGCATATGGTCTACAACTTTCTTCTATATGTAGTTTTAAGAAGGTGAAATTTAAGTACTAAGTATCTGTCAGGTTTTTCCTCTGACCTACCTCCAACAAGTCTTGGAAAAGACTTATACTATAATGAAGTTCATAACTCATGCTGGAAAACCAAACATTCAGTTCTCTAAGTTGAGAAACAAATGACACCTTCCCTGCAGTATTACCATGGCAATAGGAACAACAGTGGGGTGTGGTAACAGGTTCGTTCACACTGTTAAGCTATAGGCTGACAAGGTCACAGAGTGGGAGATCTATAATCACTTTCACAAAATGGATCAGTGTTACACCAGTAGACGTTTTGCACTCTTGTCACAGGTAAAACAATTATTGCTGTTATTCATTGTAAGGAGTCATCTAAGTTGCAACCCTGTAATCAAAGAATGCAGTCTATTACACAGAAGCTACTTGAACTACAGAATATCTAAGAACAACAAAAAACCAAACCAAAACACTGTGGTAAACTCTTGACTTTTTTTTAAGTGTACAAACAGTTTTCCAGCTACATTTGACTGTTAACCTAACTTCCTCACCTCAGTATCATTGTTGAGATTCCACAGGTCAAGTCTGCCCATCCCATCCACACAGGCAAACAAGGCAGGGTGAGTTGGAGACCACATCACATCATAAACATAATCTGAGTTGTCTTCAAAGGAGTAGAGAGGTTTGTTATTCTGAAAAAAAGCAAAGATGAAAATGCAATACCCAAACCCTGCAATTCAAAATTATAAAGCTAAAGGGCAAACCAAAATAGAGAACTTCAACATAACTAAAAAGTAATTCACATTTTGACTTGCTTTAAAAAAATGCCTCTGCAGAAACCAGCCCAAAATTAATGCTATTATTAAAGGTATGCTTTCCAAAGCATGCAGCCCTTTTGCTGGCTGCTACTGTAAAACAATAGCAAGACAACATTTTAAAAGACTGTAAATTTAACACATTAAGAATCTTGTAAATCAAGCCAATGATAATTCACTGACAGCACTTCAGACTATTACTGGCAGATTCTAACTCTGCTTCCTCTGCTTTGCATTCTTCAGGGCATCAAACTGACAAAGAAGTAATTCTGGCAATGGGAATGACATATTTCAATTGTGAGCCTCATGAAGTTTAACTGACATCAGTTTTAATGCTGTCCCTTAGTCCTCCACAAAAATTGTAGCAAAACATTTGCCTTATGAATATATGAAGCAACTGACTTTACAACATGATTTACATTTGATTACATTGTAATCATTGTTGATAACAAAGGGCAGAAGGGTGAAAAGAATGGATCAGAAGTATACAAATGATGCACAAGCTGAAAGCAAAGCTTTATGTTGTTAACTGTAGTTTTGCTCATCAGCTGCCTCCTCTTTGCAGGACTGCAGCTAAGAACCTCAGGGATTTGACTTCAGGTTAGTGAACTGCCTTAAGTAGCTTACATTATAGCACCACCTTGTGTCAAGGGCTACGAAGAAAACCACTGAACTATCTAAGTTACCTTAGTTGTCCAAAGCTTTACTGTCCAGTCAAAAGAAGAGGTGACAAAAAGATGTGAGAAGTCTACAGGTCCAACTGCTGCATGGCAGTTGATACCTGTGATTGGTCCCTGGTGTCCTTCAAACATCTCACTGATTCCAGCTTTGCTGTTTCAGAATATACAACCAAGGTTAATTTATTTGGAAACTGTACATCTGCATACAGAGATAGCACTGAAATGCAATTTAAACATAGCCACAGGAAGATTTTGTTGCTTTATATGGATGTTACCTCACTGCAAAAGGCTTCACCACAGCAGGATCGCAGAAGACCAGGCTTGAAAACAGACCTTAAGTTCAACATCTATTTTCTACTAACCCTCAGTGCCAGAATATATCCCAGGGAGAAGAGACTCATTCAGCAGGTACCAGTCCACACATTTAACTACATTGTCCTCCAAGCAATAGCTAAAACTTCCATTCACACAAGGAACAAAATCCAGTCTTCGGGAATGAGCGTAAAACTCCCACTGATTTAAGGGAAGTTTATGGACACGGGGTTCAGACATAAACCAGTAACAATATATCCCTAATAGCCTCCTATCAGGAGCAATGAAAAAGAAGGGGGGGAACAGATGGGAAAGATGTTACACAAAAGTGATACAATTTTGGGTATTTTGGAACCAAAAAGCTGTGCAGCGAGGGTGATATGTATTTGAGATGAAACCTGGACACTCAATTGTATTTAAGAAAGCAATTGATAAGATACAGTCAAGACAATTTCAAAATAGATTGAACAGCAGGAGAACAGCTAGCCAATTTAAGATTTGTGCGTGATGTTACTGTACAATTATCTACAAAACTGATACGAAGTTTGGAATGTTCTGCTACAATTCAAATGAATAAAACCACAGTAACCTATGCTGTCCTCATCAACACAACTCATAATACCAATTCAATATTCCAACTTCTCCTGTTTTTAAGGAAGCTCTTACTCAGGAAAAAGTGTGCACTGCAATTCACAAACAGCTACTTTGAACTCCTTCAACACAAAGGAGGAAATATGCACTTTAAATAATTTTAGGAGTGTAAAGCATGCAGGGACTCATCTTTTCACTGTTTTTATTTCCTTTGAATAATTAAAGTTTGTATTCACCTGCCATGACGGCATGCAGTGTACACTGAGCCTTCTTCACTGCCAACAACAAAGTTGTTGACATCTCCAATAGGGAAAGACATGCAGGTAACAGCCACAGCCTTGGACTGCTTGTGAACCAGTTCCATGCTATCCTGTAGTGAAAATATCAGCAACTTAATTTATGAAAAGAAATATTAACACCTACAAAATCATTTAGATTTTGCAATAGGAAGGGGTTTTTATTTCACTTGTATAGATTGGGCAGGAATAAGGAAGTTTTCTTATTAAAATTGTTTCCACCACTAATAAAAGTGCAACAAAAATATACAAAAGGATCAACAGAAAATATTTGATTCCACAGGTGGGCAAATATTTTATCAAATATCAAGCTATTTTAATTCTGGGTGTTGGGAAACTGTTGATTACTGTTTCTAAAGTTAGTTAAATTTTTTTACAAAATATTAACCTGGAATAAATACTGTATATATCCAAAGTTATCTTACCTGTGGTTGGGACAGCATGTCCAGACTCCAAGAGCATATTTTCCCATCAGTTGAGATACTAATCAAATTATGAGCATTCTGGGTCCCAACAACATTCACACAGTACACTGGGTGCTAAGAAATGTAAAATACTATCAGAAAGGAATTTACAGGTAATAACTGGTTCTGATATAATTAACATACAGTAAAATATACAACTTCACCTTTTAACAAAGCATAAAAGATTGAACAGATTGTCAAAAGTACAAATACTCCCCTATAAAACTGATACTTATTTTTCTGACACTTTGATAATGCTTAAATGTTCATGTCCATATTTTGGACATTCAGAAAAATCAATCAAGTGCACTGGACAGTTTCCTAGACATTAAACACATCTCAACATGGCACAGTCCTTAAAGATATTTCACCTCCTACCGTGTGAGCAGCAGCTGACAGTGGAGTTCTCTGCACTGGGGTTCTCTTATTGCTGCGATTATCCCACAGCACTATCTGGCCTGAGTATGTGCCACCAACCACCAGATTGGGATGGAATTTTGCAAATGTAGCTGACATCACTGCTGACTGACAGGAAGAAAAACAAACAGCAAAATATACATAAACGATCATTCAATGACACTATGTCTAAAGAAAATGAGGACAAATATCAGAACAAGTTCTTTGCCTAGATTTATTCAATGCACTGTTTCAGTGTCCAATGAACTTAAGGATTCACATACCCTTTCTGACCCCTCAACAGTCTTTTTATCATTATAAAATGAAGTTTTCCTTGTCTTTTCTTTCACATGCATACATCTGTATTCCTCTGAGCACAGTTTGTTAGCAAAGGAAGGCCCAATAACCCACAAAATTTTGATAATGTTTTGCCAAATTCTGTGCTTATTTTCTTAGAGAATGTAGAAATACATTTTGATACAACAAAGTTACTTCTGCAATCTGGGCTTTGACAGTAACGTGACAACTTGAGGTTAAATTTCAATTCAACTATGTAATTTTTCAAAACAACAGAAAAAAAGTGGCTATCTCAGGCTTGGCATAATGGAAGAGATTTGCATGTTTTTATCTTTCAGAAAACTACTAGAAAACTTTCATCTGCCTTTTTCTTGATGCATATTTCTAGTTTTCATCCTTGCTCCATCTCCTCAGGCTATCTTCATTTTATTCAGTAAAATAAGCTGTAGTAGTATATGCAATCCCACTCAATCCCCTTACATACAAACCTTTGTGGTTCAACCATTACACAAGAAGACTTTTTTATTTTTTAAATAAAGTAAGAAAATCAGTTCTCAAACATGACTGAACTCTGAATGATGTCAGAAATTCTGAAACAGGATAATGTTTCTCAGCCACGATCTCTAGCTATCAACATCTGTTGGCAAATAAATGTGATTAAAGTGAATGCCAGCCCAATGAAATTATTATATTGACAAACATCAGGAAGGTACTTGTCCAAATTCATCATGATAAAATCTCGAGCCTTTCAAGACAGAATCATACCTGGCAGTGAAAGACATACTCTGGGGTAGTTTTCTTGTACTTCATATTCCATACAAGGGCGACCCCATCAGGCTCGTGAGGTGCATCCTCATTGTTGTTGTAAGAGGCTACAAGTAATTCTGGGTACTGCACAGTAAGTGGAAAAAAAAACTCAAAGTAAGGAAGATGACAAGCTAATGGTTCAGATAATCTAGAATCTTTGCTTTCTTTCACCAAAATAGGGTTAAAAAAATCACCTTACATTACAAATGAATGAAAAATTGTCAGTTAAAACTGTTACTAATTTAGTTCATAAAACAGCATTAATGTACACATCAGTTCTTTCATCATAACTTGCTTTTAACTGTAAAACCCAGTACTTTTAAGTGAGCTTTCTTTTCAGGGAAGCTCGGAGTTACCTTTAAGTAGTCCATAAACCAAAAGCAAATATGCCAAAGACTTTTTTCATAATACAAACCTTTTGCTACTTTTCACAAAAGTTTAACAGCTCTGTCTACTTTTTGCAAATCGTGGCAAGAACATATTTAGAAATGCAGCCTGTATCAACTGTACTTCTTATTTGAGTCAAATACACAGAACAACTTACAAAGGTAACTGTTTAATCTAAGCATTATTTCTTACCTGAGATGACCAGTCCAAACAACTGACAACACGATGCTTTGACCAACGTTCATCAAAAAACTGCCTGTTTAATGACAGTTTTGCTCCTGCTTGAATCTCTCTATAAAGAGAATTAGGAGATATTAATCTTAGATCATTTTTTCAATTAAAAGTATTGGACATTCACAGGGAAGTATTCAACATTCACATTACCCTTCTTTGTCCTCTAAGTCTCTTCCACTGTAGTCAAAGAAAATGTTGATTTGCTCAGAAAGGGCTCTTTCAACAATCCTTGTGGAGTGATCAAAGAAACTTAAAAATTCTTCAGAATGCAAAATTTGTTGTTTTTCCTCTTCTGTAAGTTCATGAGGGGCAGCTGAAAAAAATTTATACATACGTTTTCTGAACCGCATGCTTTCACCAATTCTTTTCAAGAAAGAAAAACGAGTATTTATCATGATTTAAAATAATTTTTACATTTTATATTTTGCTAGCTGATTGATATTTAACAAATTAATTTTAAATTAATGGAACAAAAAGTTAAAAATGTATTGATGCCTTTCTTTACAGCACACTGAGAATGTCTTGAGGTAAACTGTACCTTCTTCCTCCTCCTCTTTTTTTAATGTTTTTTCTTCCTCAGGTTCGACTAATGGTTTTGGTGCAACGACATCATCTTCCTCTTCTTCATCTAAGGAGAAACATTATGGTGAGACTGTCAGTGTTTCTAAAGAGTAACAGTAACATTCCATATGAATCTCAAATAAGCTGAGGTAAAACGGTATCATGCAGCTTAAAATGGTTGTATTTGTAAAATGCAGTCCCCAGGATAACATTATCACAACCAAAATATCATTGGAATACTGTCTACACCTGGGTTTTAGTTGCACTAAATTATGTAGTTGCATAAACTGAACTAAGACACATAAGAAATTGTAAAGAATCCAAAGCAGAAATCTCTTACAGGCATTCATGATTCCACACAAAACCATGTGGTGGATGCATGTTCTGTGTAACATATTGACACATTAATGCTGCAGAATAAAGAAAAATCAAGTGTCTAAGTCTACAGAGCAGCTGCTTATCTGTGATCTGAAACCATCAGAGTCTAATGGGTCTGCACATGGCATGAAGATGGCTTACATTAGCTTTCAGGTTGCTATTCCGAGAGGCAAATTTTGCTAAGGATAATAGCAGAGAGATTACATTTTTTCTGTCATTCTAGATGCAAGTCTCATTATCTGTATCATGTTTGGCAATGAGAACTTTACAGGAAAATGTGTTTTCCCTAATTGCAATGAATAACAAAATGTTAATGTTCGGGAATACTGACAAGGCTTACAGCACTTTCTGCATTTCTACATTTTATTCTTCGAATACTGTAAACCAGAAAATACCTTTAAATTACTTAGTGTTGTGGAATATGTGTTTCCTGGCTTTTCTTCATCCACTTTCTAGAATAAGCTTCTGAAAAGATTCTTTTTATTGGTTAAACAGCTATGTCATCTGCTTATAAGGGAATGGCAGCAGGAGACTGCTGCATGCCTCATCACAAGTAATGAGACAGTATTCAACAGGGACTAGGCTTGTTTGTTGCAGCCTCTCCCTGACCCATCTTCAAAGTTATCTAACACAAAAACTAAAGGAAAAAAAAAATCCACATGCGTGCACACAAAAAGGGTTAAAAAAAAAAGGGGGTGGTTAAGGGATGGGAACCAGCTGCCAAGCCACGGTCCCAGCAGCCAGGCCAGCTGACTAGATAGCAACAACCAGATGGTACTGCTAGGATTGTCTCTCTACTGTGAGGTGGCAATGGGATGGCACAACATTTTTCTGCCTGACTGCTTCCAATCATGTCTTTCCCCAATGGCAAGCCTGTGCAATTACCAGCACTCCAGGAGGTCTACAGACAAGCCTTTACCCTGCAAACAAAATACAGCTTGTAGGCCATACCAGCTGCCAAACCACACACATAGTGATAGGTTTAAAGAGGTCTGAAAATCTTTCTAACTCCATAGTATAGGCAATAAAAATATAACTGTACCTGCAGGAAAGAAAGCTTTAAATGACACTGTATAATGCACACAATAATACAAACTCCAACTTAATCAAAATGATAATGACGTATGCCAATCCTACATTACTTGAAATTGAGCGATTTTTATGTTCTGACAAGTTTACAGAACTAGGATAAATGGCATGAATGATTTCAATATATGCTCATACTTTTGAACCAAATGGTGAAGGTTAAAATCTTTCCTTTCAAGGGCCTCAATCAGCCACAAAGGAAAACAGTAATCACTGTCTTTTCAGCCAGCCCAACCGCATTTGTCAGCCCTTTCTCCGTCAATGCAGCCAGAGCAATCAACCTGCCAAACATTCAGAATGGAAAAACAATCTGAAAATACAGGGTATAATGCACCTGCCAGTGAAAATGGCCATTTCAAGAAAAGCTAGTGATCTCAGTGACCCTGCTGAGGAGGCGGTGGTGCAAAGGGGAAAGAACCCGTAAAAGAATTCTTAGTGATCTCCACTCTCTTGCACATTGACACTTCCTTACAAAGCATGCCAATTACAGCTTTTGTGCTACTTAAAAAAAATGAAAGCTTTTTTGGGCAAAATAATCACGCAGAGAAACAGAAAGACACTGCTCCTTTTTAGATGGATTCGCATGTACAGCAGACTTGTAACCTGAAAACTGTATAACTTATAGCCATTCTAAAGAATGGAATTCTTAATGTCAAATCACTATAGGTATGAACAATGATTAATTAAAAAATGTAATATGAGTTAACATATATGGATTTTAAAAACAACAAATACAGGACCACATATTCACGTTACAGTCACTTCAATAAAAATCCCCCTCTTGTTCACTCTGCCAATCAATCTTGCAGAATTAAATGATGCCTTCAAATTTATAGATTTGGTTTTGGGTCACCCTGGATACATTATTCTAGCTTTGAAAGTCCCAAATTAGAAATTTCAGCCCAACCCCCCATTAGTCATACTACACTGATTCTAAGTACCATTTTCAGTGACAGGAGTCAACTTCTTGTCAAAGTAGACGGTCAACCCCTTAGTGCTAAGTGACCTTCTAATCTACATATTTTATTCAAAAGATCATATAGTTGATTGCTCCTGCCTTTTAATGTTTGAAACATAAATGGCATATATTATACAGAGCTCTAAATTCCTTCATAGTACTTTCACTGCATACAGCCAGCTGATATTACTGCATTTAAATGCAGGATACAGCACTTATTTTAATATTCTCGAAGTATCAGACTTGAAATTGAACATGTCATCTCACTGATTTATCTGTAACTACATAAATCTAAAACCTTCTGCCTAAAAAAGTCATATGCAAACTTTCTCATTCAGGGATCTGTAGGGGAAAAAAACCCAAAACAAAAAACCCCCACATATACAAGTTCTTGACCTTATTATCCAAAACTAGAATGCTTCTTATCCAAACCTGGGATGCTTTCTCAGAGAAGTTTACGATCAAAAAAGGAAGCATTAAACTATTGGACTACAAAAGAGGTAAGAAATGTTTGTTTTAATTACTTTTCTTGTGTCTCCTTTATCTTGAATTTATTTGATAACAAGCAAGATGCTGGAATTTGCAAGGAATTGGTATAATAATAATGTATCACCCAAAGACTGAAAGGTTGGACACACTATTTCTGAAAAAGTTCCACATTTATGAAGTCAAGAACCACAATACAGTTGTGCACTGCATTTATTTCAAGTCAGCCAGCTCAATTTGGAAACCTTAAGGGAACTTCCTAACTTCATCCCTCTTATTCATTATTGACTGTCCCTACTGGCATTTTATGCCACTTCAATTGTCAGTATACCAAATACAATTTCAGATTTAAAAAAGGCTGCTAAGACTAGGAAAAGTCATAAGGCCATGAAGACAGGAAATGGGACTGTCACATCAACATATTAATGAATATTCATTATAATATGCTAAGGGATTTACACCATATTGTTTCTGACAGGCGAACAGGGGATCTAAGGTTACAAACTGAGCAGCAAAGTAGCTGCTATTTTTATGCAATCTTTAATGGCAACAAATTTCTTGTCAATGAATGCTAAAAACAGATTTAATGAACCACTGAATTTTTACTTTGAGTTAACATCGAAATTGTGATGTATTTTGGCAAGACAGAAAGAAAAGCAGTGCTATAAATTAGGCTGCACCTAGCAATAAACACTGTAGAGTGCAGTTCCAGTTGTCTGAGTAATCTGTTGCTGCAGAGTAGGTTAATCAAAGTTAAATCATCTGTGAAATGGGTGGCTTTTGTTAAGCTGAATGTCTTCATATCAAGTTTTCCCATCTATATTTCACTGTACATTTAAAGGCATGTACTAGATAATACAGAATCACAGAATATTCTGAGTTGAAAGGGACCCACAAGGATCATACACAAATATACAGAGGTCTGTTATTATTATTAAAATATTAAAATGCATAAATGCTACATTCATCATAACAGCATCCAAGAACCAAATCCTATACACCATACTGTTATTACTCTGCTTAATATTTTAATTCTATGTCTTGGAGACATTAGCAGACAATTATTCCTCAAAGAGTGGAGCTAATACATTAATACTGTCTGCCTTAATTGTGACAGCTGAGCAAAACCATATTCCCCTATATCCCATCTTTCTTTGAATTAATGACTTCAAGGACTCAGAACACATCTTTACTGGGCATATTGGTGACTAATTTCTTTCCACGTGATTTTGAACAATATATTATCAAATCACAAAGGAAGAGATCAAATAGTATAGTAGAGACCAGTGTAGCAAGATGTATAGATAAGAAAAAAAGAATTAACACCAATGATTACAATACTGCGTGTAGTGGCCAACATAGAGCCTGCAGAACATTAAGACATACCAGAGTTCACATCTGAATTACATCTTTGTTGTTGAAACAATTTCTGCCGCCTGCTAGAAAAAAATGAGTCAAGGAATGGAACATAATTTCAAATGTATTTTCAGACAGTAGATCTGAAAAATCCGTTGCCAAATAGAGGTTAAATAACAGCCCTAATAACCAGCTGACCACACCAAAATTGAACAATGAGAGAAGCAGGAGAAATGTTACACACAGCATCAGTGAGAAATAGCAGAAAAGGGGATGTTAGAAAAAGGATGCTGCGGAATGAAGCAACCTAAACACTGTATGTTCATGTTATGATCATGACAAGTTACTGAAGTGTAGTAATGGCATACAGACAGAGACACTCAGGCTTAGTTTATCAAGTAAGGGAGAACAGCATCAAGTATGGCACAACACTTTTACCAAGCCAAAAATAATTTAATTGGTCTCTAAATAAAAAAGATGGTCATCATTACTGTATGTACAGAATGACAAAACTCACCAAAACAGAAACAGAACATGCCAAAAGAACACAGAAAAAAAAGGACCTATTTTCTCTGCTATATTCCTCAAAACAATGAACCATTTCATCATTTCATTTCATTTCTTTTAGGTAACAAATACAGCTGCTACAGGAAAGGAGGGTGAAAACTAAGGCTATTGAAAATTTAAGAGAAAAAAATCAAACTAATAGTGTGAGGAAAAACACCCCAACAAGTATTGCAAATTTACCTTCTAAGTGTACTTTGGATGTGGGCATCTTCCTATAGTGAAACATGTTCATCTTCCTATATGAAACATGTTTATTAACTTCAATTAATGGGGAAGTTTAAGATTCCATAGAGTTCAGTATACAGTGAATGACTTCCTGTGACAAAATACTTACCACTCTAAATAAGATTCAACCTATAATCTCAGTGAAACTGACTTCTAGGAGACCCCAATTTTATTGTTTTACAATAAAAAAGACTTAATCTTCCTAAGACAGGCAGTTTCTCAAATACTTCGAGGTCATAATAAATCAACATATTAGTACTGCACTAAAATAATGGAAGTTCCAAGAACTGTTAGCACACCCAAGGAAGCTGTTCATCACCCAAGGAAGCTGTCACATTTCAAAATTAATTTAACTGTTACACTGAATCCAAAACAGGCATTTCCAAATGCCAACTTTTAGTTGAGGACATGAAGTCTCTCCTATTTAACTTACTTGGTATGTGTTGCCATTTCCATAACAACTGGAAACTGTTTTAAAACTAATTTACTTCTATTTCCTATTTATCTGTCTCTGGTGGGACAGACTAGTTGTAGTTTGAATGTTTCCTAATTCAGATTCCAATACAACTACAAAACCACTGTGCCACACAGAATTGGATCAGAGAGAACTATTTAATTTGGTGTTTTGTTGTGGGTTTGTTATTTCCTCCCCCCCGCTTCCAAATCGGTGTTAGCACAATAAAACCTACAGCACAAGTGGACCTAAACCTGCAGAACAACTGCACAGCATATCTAATAAAACTGCTTCTATCTTCCTTTATTCAAAAGCACAGCTCCAGCAGCATTTTAAAATCTCGAGATATATTAATTAAGGGTCTGGTTCACTTCATTTTATACGGAGGTGTGAACACTGGATCTAACCGAGCTCAGATGCAACTTTGTTCCTGTATGTAGGGGCAAATCCAGTTGCAAGCTCCACTTTCAAGTGTACTTTGCAAGGTAACTTTGTTTACAGTATGTGCTCTTAGATAAATAAAAACCACGACAACTCAGATTGTGAGAATAAGAATCTATAAGCCACATTTTATAGAATTTAAATTTATCTAACTGCACCCAAAAATTCAGCATATTGCTTTTGTCAATTGTTTTTAAAGAGTTCAAAGTTTTCTTCCCACAATAAAAATCTCTTACCTAGTGACTCCTTTTTTGGAGGCAGCATGATTTACTCTTTTATTAAGCCTATATCCTATTTGTGTTGTCATTGTAAAATGTGAACACAGAGCTTAATTATGAATGTATTCATGCAGTCTTAACATAGACCTTAAAAAGATCTTTGACAATAATATGATGAAAAGGTACCTGTAAGCACACATACATTAAAAAATTTATGATGGCCCTAAAGAAATCAGTATTTCTAAGGTGGAATGGATCAGGAGACAACACATGTATTAGAGAGCTTTCTGGTAAATGCAGAAATAAAGATGACCACCTTTCCAACTGCACTACAGTAAACCTCAACTACAGCCTATCCACTGTGAAACTCGGATCATACAATCCCAAGCAATTTCCACTGTCAGCAGGCAGCAGAAATAAAACTCTTCAAGCACATAAACTATGAACTGAGTGTTCAGATTCCATGAACCTGACAGAGGAAAGAAAAAGAGACCTGAGGGATTAGAGAAAGGAAACGTTAAGGTCATAGGAGAAATGAAAGCAGGAAAACCCTAAACACTTATCTGTGCAGGGATACAGACAAAATGAAAAATGGAAAAGAAGCACAGTTAGCAAAAAAGCATATCCTCTGGCTCTCTGAATAATGAAGTTTGGAAGATATATCCTTGCATAAATACCCAAAAGTTCACATACTAAAGAGCAGGAAAATGCAAAATTATGAATTTAGAATTAGGTACTAAAATTGCTAGCAAAGACACATACTCAAAGTCAGTCACATTAAACTACCAAGAGATTGTGTTGTAGAACTACACACAAGTCAGGTCAAGACTAGTATTTTCGTTTGCAGCTAAATTCAAGTATTTCAACATTGTAAAGCAAATTTATTAACTAACCACATCTTCTTTGGAAAAATTTATTTTCTGAAAAGCAAACAACTCAGAAAGAAAGCCCATGTTTAATGGCTGCATAAGGTAATAAATAAATTAGTTCCTTCTTTTAAAACTCAAAGTACAAGTGCCAGGTATAAAAATCCAAATTCTTAAGAAGCAGGGGGGTTAATTGCTAAGTTGGTGTAAGGATACACAGCCTTCAAGATGGCTTGGGTTGCAAGTGACCTTAAAAGATCACCTAGTTCCAACTTCCCTGCTGTGGGCAGGGATACCTTCTACTAGACCAGGTTGCTCAGAGCTCCATCCAGGCTAGTCTTGAGCACTTCCAGGGATGGAGCAGTCACAGCTTCTCTGGGCAACCTGTGCCAGTGCCTCACCATCCTCAGAGTAAAGAATTTCTTCCTAATATCTAATCTAAACTTACCCTCTTTCAGTGTAAAGCCATTCACTCTAGCCATGTACCCCTACAGGTAACAGAAGGCTGCTATAAGGTCTTCCTGAAGCCTTCTCTTCTCCAGGTTGAACAATCCCAATTCTTTCAGCCTTTTCTAATAGAAGAGGTGTACCATCCCTCTAATCATCTTGGTGACACTTCTCTGGACTTGCTGCAACAGGTGTGTGTCCCTCCTCTGCTGGGGACCCAACAGCTGGATGCAGTACTCCAGGTAGAGTCTCAGGAGAGTGGAGAAGAGGGCCAGAATCATCTGCCTCAATCTGCTGATCTGCTTTTGATGCAGCCCAGGACACATTTGGCTTTCTTGGCTGCAAGTGCACATTGGTGGCTCGTGTCCAGCCTCTCATCCACCAGCACCCCAAGTCCTTCTCAGCAGGGCTGCTCTCAGTCTGTTCATCCACCCAGCCTGTGTTGATACTGGGGGTTGTCCCAACCCAAGTGTACTTGGTGTTGTTGAACCTCAGGAGTTTCCCATGGCCCCACTTCTAGAGCTTGTCCAGGTCCCTCTGGATGGCATCCCATCCTTCAGGCATGTCAACGACCCCACTCAGCCTTGTGTCACCTGCACATTTGCCGAGAGTGCACTCAATTCCTTTGTCTATTAACAAAGGTATGAAATAACACTAGTCCCAGTATGGACCCCTGAGGGACACCACTTGTCACTGATGTCCACTGGGACTCTGAACCATTGACCACTACCCTCTGGATACAGCTGTTCATCCTATTCTTTATCCAACTGACAGTTCACCCACCAAATCCATCTCTCTCCAATTTAGAGAGAAAGGTGTTGTGGGGGACTGTGTCAAAGGCCTTACAGAAGTCCAAAGAGATGACATGTGTAGCCCTTCCCTTGTCTGCTGATGTAGTCACTCCACTGCAGAAAGCCAGTAGGTCAGTCAGGACTTGCCCTTGGTGAAGCCATGCCAGTTGTCTCAAATCACGTCCCTGTCCTACATGTGCCAGGTTGTGTGTGTATTCTAAAACATCATAAATGCAAAATATATCCCATTTATTTATCAGCTGTCAGCTAATTAAGCAACTCAGTGTCTAATCTGAACAGTTACTAGGAGTGTGAAAATACCATGTATTAGTAGTAAGAGTGACGTTAAACAAGATGCGGAATGACAGTTAGCAAGACCTGTAAGAATTTAATAACAGAATTTATATCAACTATCTCACATATCAACCTTCATTTACCTTATTAAGTTTCAAGATCACAAATGCTGGTTTTAATTCAGCCAGTCATCGTTATTATAACCAAAGAAACCAAAAAGTAACTTAGGTAGTAATAAGTTAATCATTCACCTTCCTTTGGCTGAGTCATAACAGGTGTTTGCGTCTCCTTTGTATATGTAACAACTTCTCGAGGAGGAAAGTCAACTTGTGTAATTTTGGCCATTCCAAGTTTAACAGGTCCACGTCTAAATAAAATTAATACAGAAATCAGAAAAAAAAAATTAACTTTATTAATTATTTCATATTTTGCCCACAATACTACCCAAGTCATCCTGTCACAGCACTGCTTAGTCAAACGTAAATCCAGTGAAAGCTCAGCTCTGAAGAAGTCACACAATTATGACTAATATCTTATCATTATTATTTTAAATCAGCTATTTATACATCTGTGACAAAAAGAAACATATGCATACATAAATATCTGGACTGTAGGACGTAATTTTAAATTTTTGCTCTTTCCGTTTGACCAGAGTACTGCCACATATATGACACATCCCTATTTTCAGTGGAACAGATCTGCTGACAAGTCATGTTTATACAGCAACAGTTCTAGGATTTTAAAGTTTGCAAACCAACCTAGTTATTCTGCAGGAAAAAGCATTTCCTAGTATTTTAACTTTGCTGCCCTTTTTTTGTTCAGCTCTAACACAGTATTTAGAATGCAGAACTGCAAGTTAACCTGAAATTCACACTGACAAGTGATTTATCCATAATATGTTATTCCAGAGCACAATACTGAAAACCTCTGAGCTTTCTGGCTTTAGTTTATGGAAGATCCTATAAAGGTAGATATAGCTAACATCAAACTACAATATATAATGTACTTCCAAAACTGGCACAAAATTATTTCAGTCATTGTAGCTTCCTATAAAAGCTAATTGCAGTATGTCCTGTAATAATACTGCAATGATCCAACAATTTACCTATATCAAATTGAGTTTTTTATTATCTACTCCTTTCCTAAGAGAAAAGTGGAAGAGTAACACCTTTTGAAAGGTTTTGGTGAGCAGAATCATAATTCTTAGAGCACAATACAGGTTCTAGTAAGTGCTTATAATGAGATACAGCTTTTATAAACATATTTATAAGAAAAGACGGGAGTTGCTCTGTTTTTAAATGCAGTCATTCTAACTTTTTTATATTAAATAAATTACTCCCTAAAGTTTACATTTTGTCAAAGAAAGACTCAAAGGAAAACACAAATAAGTTATTAGAAATAAGCATCTAATGTATATTAAATAATATAAAAATTTCCCATTAAAAGCAAATTGTGCTAGGTCTAGGGACAGTGAATTTCTATTACTTACAGAACAGTTTCTTAACAACAACAACTTGAAGTCTTAAAGAAAAAATAGGCTCATATATATAATATAAGTATAATAATATACATATTATCCATAAGCATATGAAAGAGGGAATATAAGAAATCTATGCAATACCCCAGATCGGAATCAGAGTGGAGCTGAAGAACTGATGGATCAGTATCCCAATGCAGCGTCCTGATACCCCAGGTTGAACAATCATGCAGCATTAGCAAAAAAGGCCAGAGATTAGTGAAGCAAATACACACTATAAAATTCTAGAGTTACAGCAAGCTTATAGTTATTTCATTATTCACAAGAAACGAGGCAATGCAACATCAGTTATGGGAAATTCAGCACTCAGTGCAATAACACATGCAGTAATTATAAAAGTTAAGAAGCAAACACAGAATTCAGAGCTATCAGCAAAGAATTAAACTATTTTAAAGACTGAAAGTTAAAGACCTGCAAAAAATGTAGCTCTTATGAAAGGCAAATAAAAATACTGACAAGAACCACTAGAAACTTCACATTCCTTTTAAAATCTGTTCAAATTTGTTCATGTCATATGAAGACAGATTTGTTAACATAATGCAAACTTGCCCAGAGCAGTAAATATGTGGAGGAAACTGTCATATTGGTAAAGGAAATGAGTCAACACATAAGCCTTTTGGTAGTGGGGTAAAAAAGCATTTCCACTGGGATAGAGAACTGCTAGAGTTTCCAAGATGTGACATCGCAGTAATTATGGGTTAAGCACTGCCTTGGGCTTGTAAGTGTCATCTGAGTTAGAGCCAACTCCATTTAAGATACTTAAAATCTCTTAGAAATAGTGGGCTTTGGATTAATAATACGTTTCAAAGTCATGTGGAATAATGAACAGAATGGATCTATTTCAAGTCGCTTTTGTATCAGAAGAAATATGAAGGGGGAAATCAATATTCCCTCCCCCTTCATTTTTCATCCTTTCTTCACAAATTTTCATGTAGTCTGTTGGCTGCTATCAGGCTTGGGCAGAATTTTAAAAACACACTTGTAAGAGATTAACAGATTAACATGCATGGTTTTTTCTGAAATTCTCAGATGTTATTATATATATATATAAAAATACCATATTTTTGAATAAAGAAAATAAGTAATTTTACATTTTCAACCCATACATGGTAACTTTCCTATAAATCAGGTGCAGAATTCCTAAAAGCAAAGTTGATCTGAAAAATGTACACACAATCCCATAAAAGCTCATAAATATGAGTGTCATGCACTACCTTGTTCTTGTAGAAAGTATGCATTAGAAGTATTAATCATAGTTTAATTAAGAATTATAAATCCACTGTCTTCATATCTAGCAAATCAATTGCATCCACAGCAATAACTTCACACCTATATCTCCAAAACCTTTTCATATCTTTTGTGCATCAGAAAACACATGATTTTAGCCTGAAGTCAATTAGTTTGAGTATACTTATTTGTTACATCTCTGCTATCATTCTTGCCCAAAGAGAATTAAGCTTGGAGTTTAATCTGGTGCCTGAGACTTCAAGCTGTATATTGCATTTCATGTTCAACTATAAGCAAAACCAAACCACCACCCAAAACTTCACGTTGCAAAGGGTAACTTAGCTAGAGATACAAATGTTGCATCACCACAATACTTGTCAAACATTTTCTCAACTTTTTCAATCCCATTTGAGAGGAACCTGGGGAAAGGGCTACAAATCTAAAAGGCTCCAACGTTTGCACCTGCTTAAGATCTAGCCCTTACTGAGGTAGCTTTCCTGCTTTCAAAGCACCCTTTTCACTTTCAAGAGTTGTTGCAGTGGTGCCAGGGACAGTCTGTCTTTTAAAATAGTTGAAGTCAACAAGCAGTGCAGGATAAACAATTAAATGTTTCTCAGAGATATTCTTTTAAAATAAAGATAACATTCTGAGATAAAATTCAACTATTACATATGTGCCAAAATGATGTAAACCACTGTTTCTTTAGTTTTCCAGTTGTTTGTTATGCCTTGAGTTAAATGAATTTATCTACAAGCTTCAGTTAACAGAAGTGCCCATTCTTCCACATATGCCTGAACTTCCCTGTATCCAGGCACATTCCTAATGCTTCCTATATCTCTAAAAAGTCTTTTTTGCTTCTGAACTAGTTCTATTAAGCATCCACCTAGCCAAAAAGTAAACCAACTGTATTAATTTCTAGTCTTAAACTTATACTCTTAACTGAGGAAAAGGAAAAAAACCAGGCTCAAACTAGGAAACAACTCTTTACTGATGAAAACAAATCAAGACAGATGGAAGTAACAGCAGGAACAGTCTGAACACTGTTCTACTAATTAGTAAAAGAGTTACTGACAAGATTCAGCATCACAGAAACAGCCTTCTAACACATCTCATATTGATATGAGTCACCTGTGAAATACCAGAAAAAAGACCAAGTGATATCAAAGAGTCCAACTTTCAGGTTCAAATGTATGGGTATGTTAGAAATGTATGAACTTGTACTAACAGTCTGGGACACAGACACCTCTTTCCCGGGGGAGAGGAAGAGTATTATCCAGTGGTCAGAGAATAAGCAAGGGGACTCTTAGAGGGACTCTATAATGCCTTCAGTTTAGCTGTACATTCATACCTCCATGCCTTTAATACCACAATCTTGACACAGATTTAAAGTTTGAAAATGCATGAAGCTACTGAGGCTTAGGGTATGAGTTTTCTCAGGGTTTCATAAGAAAATGTATGCATACAACACCGTGTTACTATGTTTGAGAACATACAATCAGAGAGCACAGTGCACTGATGAGGTAGAAACAAATTTACCACACAACATGGTGTTCAGTTACAGGTATGTGGCCTATACATACTGTTTCATACTGAATTTAAATTAGGTATGAATGGGAAAAGTTCTTTTCTTTTTAAAAAGTTATCATCAAATACTTCTTGTTTATTCTTCCAGACGGTGAATTTAAATATAAAATTACTATTTAATAAGCAATAATCACAGATTTAAAATAATTAAAATCTGCTTGTTACTCAGTTAAGGAACAATTACATTGGTTCTTAATTACCATGATGGACAAACAAGATCACACGTGGGCACTGTTAAAAAAAAGTTTGGGTTCATATTTGCTGCCTGATGTATTCTCTGTTTTAACATAATGATTTCTACTTAGAAATAGGCACCATAAAACTGCTGTTCAGGCCATTAACATTTTGAATATTTGCAGATTAAGACTGTATATAATTAAGAATGCATGATCCACATGTATACAAGATGTCACTGAAGTCTTTTTAAAAGATATTTCAAAGTGGTCTAAATACTCATTCCTTCTCCAAAACAAGTACTCATATAAGATCAAAAGTAACTGATGATAACTGCTGAGGTTATTGTGCTTTAACTAAATTTCATCCACAATGCATATTCAGTAAATTTTAAGTGCAGGAACTTAATTTGCTGAGAAAATATCTTACCAACATTAACAGGCAGCTACTGCTCTTATTCGCAGATCATGCACAGGAAACAGCAGAAATACCCTTTGGAAGTAGTGTTTCCCACCTTATCACCACTTTGAATATATAACAGAAATATTTATCTGACTCTACAGCAGCCTGTCTCAAATCATCATGTACAAAGAAATGGTCAAATAGATGGGGCAAGTATTGGCAAAGAAAAAAAACCAAAATGACTGTGGCTGCATTAAGATGGTGTTATGGTTTGGCAAAATAAGAGAGATTGCAAGTGCTGTAGTTGTGTTACACAGATGGCTGCAAAATGAGAAATATGGTTCTGAGTAAGGAAAAATTAAAACCAGAAGTAATGCAAAGTCTGTAGACATTGTCTTTTATTAGACCAACTAGGACTGAGGAAAAAGGGAAGTACACTACCATTCATACACACCCTTCTTTAGAAAAAGCTGGAAGAGCCCAGAAGTTGGACTTTTCCAGTTTGCTGTTGTCCCAAGACATTCATTCTACTTTAAACTTGCAAGTTTAAACAACTCCACTGCATTGTAGTTGCACTTCAAATTTTAAAGTAAAGCACTTCTGCAAAACAATCCTGTACACTGTAACCTCATACTATTATAATCAAGTAACTGATCTTGACTCCTTCTGAAGCTTAATTATCCAAAATACAAGTACTGAGCAAAGCAACACGACAAGGAGAGCGACGTACCTCGATCCAACAGCACCATCTCCGGAGTCCTGGCTCCCAGCCTCGCTTGGCGTACTCACGGATTTGGAAGACGGAGAGGTAGGAGGAGGGACTAAATAGTGAAACAGACAGGTATCCGCTGTTACTACTCGCAGAGGTTGCACGGCTTAGGATGTTTTCAAATTAATTTAAAATGAAGTATTAAAAAAAAAAAAGTGATGGCAAACAAAAAGAATACATGGATGAAAATGAACAGCAGAAAGAGAGGGGAAAAGACAATGTTAACAATTCATGCTGGACTTTCATGCAATTGTTTGGCATTTATGCATCTGGGGCATACAAAAAAAAACATGGAGCGAAAGACATTTAAGAGAAAATGAACTGAAAAAATATCTTTAAACTGAACTTTTGACAAATGATGACATCGATTTTCAAAGGGTAATTTCCATGAGATCACGTTGCTTAAACATAAAAAAGGATAGTTGTTAATACAGCTTTGACATCAGTCTTTGTTAAAAATTAGACAATGAAAGTGTTAAATTGGCAATGTTGTTTCAAAATATGTGATCACTAAAACGTGGACCAAAAAGTGGTTTTGTCATGCAGCATGCGGTTATTTTTGTTCTAGTTTGAATCAAATCCACATAAATCTTGTGTCTTACAATAAAGTTTCTAGTGTTGGGTTTTGAGGATGATTTTCTTTTTTACTTGACAGTAAACAGTCTAGTACTGCTACACTGAAACTTTTTCTTAAGAGTCAGTTCATTTTCAGCATACAGGTGAAGTCTGCATTCACACTTTAAAAAGGAACGTTTTTTGCAACTGATACATAGTAGTGAATGATATCATGCAATCTGATACAAACACAAAGTTATTTTGACACTTCTTTCAACTTTTTTTAGAAATAGCCAAATCTATTATTTAATGAAACTTAGGGTTAATACTTAAGAATCAGGGGGTGTGTTGAAGCTACTCATATGCTTCATTTTTCAGTAATATGTCAAACATTCACTGTTTAGGAACCCTTAAAAAGTACCTTTAATCGACAGAACACAAATTATGTACATAAATTGGTATCTACTCTGTCAAGGGTCAGGCATAGGAGAACTCTGAATTTAGATCTGCAAGATTTCTACAGAATTTCCCGAAATCACAAGTATGTTGTGAATTTGAGAGAATTTTTCCATCCCATCCCAAAACAGACACACGACTCTCGCTGAAAAAAATTCTCCCCTAATTTTATAAAACCCATAGTGAATTCCTCAATTTTTTAAAAAAATTCATTCTTCCAACAGGAGAGAAGTTTTTTATAGGTTTAGAGTTATATTTTGTTAATTCACACATAAACATACTCAGACTTCATAGTTATATAAATAGGGATGTATGTTCTTCAACTCCTTATCGCCATGCACGATTAATTTACCCCAAAGGAAAGGCCCACAGGCCCTTCTACCGCTGTTTTTGTGCATTACCAGGCGCGCTGAGAGAAATTCTGAGGTCGCAGGACGCGCAGCCCGAGGAACCCGCGCCCAGCGCTGGTGCTGCACCGCCCTCTTGTGGGAAAAGCCATTTTCGGGAGAGCCCTCCCATAACTGAGGGGAATCCCATTGAGAGACCAACATCTTACGAAAAGAACAAATGAAATTTCACCTACCCCGACAGACGATTCAACTACAATACCTTCTCGAAAGTAATTTTGGTGCACTAACTTATGGCTTCTTATATATAAGAAATACAGTAGATATCAAAATCATACTGACATTGCTGTGGTCCCTCCTCCCATAGGAGAGCTCGCTCTCTCTCTGGCAGTTAACAGGACAGGAGTTGTCTTAGGAATGTTTAATACAATTTTCTATGAAGGAATCCAACGTCAAGGTATCCACCTCCACCGACAGTGCCAGCACAAGCTTCCTGCACACCAAGCAGCTCAGCCATGAGTTACCTTCAGCTCAGGGACAGGATCACTGCATCTGCCAGTATCCAGCCAGCAGAAAAGGAGCCTGTGCCTTAGGCATGCTAATTGCAAGGTACCAAGGAGGATATATTAGCTTGATTTAGGATCCACATCAGATCTGGTTATCTTGAAAGGGAACAGAATGAATCCCCTGCAAACCTTCCACTGAAGGAGGTTAAGTAGATGCTCAGTGGAATTAACCACAACATGCAGGGCTGTGCACCAGTCTTGGATGTCAACACTCCCAAGCTCTTCAGGAACAGCTACTCTGAACCTACGCAATGATTTGCTTTGAGGACTGACTATTCTGTGGTTTTTGGATCCTCTCACAGTAGCCATACAAGTTTCTACAAAAGTCTTATCAACTGCCTTGGTAAAACTTTATGCAAGGGAAGTGTTCAACCATTAGTCTAGCAAGCAAAATCAGTAGTAGGTCAGAACTGATTACTTAAAAAGCTGTATGCCAGTGCTAACATAGCCCAAATGCACTCTCTCAACAATGCAAAGAGTTCAAATTACCAGAAATGACTGCTGTGGCTGTTGGAATGGAACCAGCAGTAAGAGTGTTTATTCCATGCTTGCTTTTGAATGCTTGAGGATTATGCAAAAGCAATTATGAAAATATAATCATAGATATACTATATCCATAAGAAATTATTATTAGTTATTTACAAACCCAGTTGAAATAGAACCTCACCAATGAGCCAAACTGACAAGCTTTAAATCTCTTCAGAGTTAGAGAAAAAAAGTGGAGTTGAATTATCACACTCTTTGCTTTCATCTTCCAGAGCAATGTGTCTAAGTAAAGGCAAAAATCAACAACCAATATGCTGCACAGGTATCAATCATCACCCTTGGTAGTTAATTTTTATACTCAGCCTTGCTAAAGCTCCATCAAAGTCAGTCAGGTAAATGACATAAGAAAAACAAGGGTGTAAAAGATACAGAAAGGAAACACACCAACTCCAAACAAAAATACTGGCACTAAAATTTGGCATTATGAAAAAGAGTAAGGAGAAAAAGTACAGTAGAATAATGTGCAGGAAAAATGGGGGGGGAATAAAACACATACATGATATTTATATATTTTATCTAATATACTTCAAATAACACACTAAGGGTAAAACATGTATTTTACAAAAGAGTAATGTAATGTGTACTGAAGCACATCACTTGGCATTTATAACAAAGACCATGAGGACAAATTAGTATTAAAATCAGACATGTACACTCCCCCAAAAAAGTGGCCAGAAAATTTTTATTTTAGATATGTAAATACTTCAACCCTAACCAAACAAATAAACAAACCACCACCACAAAAAAACCCCACCAACACAACCCCCCCCCCAAAAAAACAAACAAAAAAATCTCAAACATTCATCTCAAACAAATATTAACATTCCTACCAACGGGAGAGTCAGGTGTTAACCCCATGCTCTGAAGTAATGCTTCAGCTTCTCTTCTCTTCTTTTCAAGATCAGATTCTTCTTGTATAGGAAGAACTTCTTTCTTCTGGTCAGTCTAAAAGTGATTCAATAATTAAGTTATAGCATTTAACAGTATTTAACCTTTCATTTATTTTGAGAACTCATAGGGCTTTTTTGTTCTTCTGAAACCTATCATCATACAGGTTAAGTATTTGACTCCAGTAATTCTGATGGTCCTTTTTGTAGATAAAGTAGACAGGAATAACAAAGTCCTGTAGCTTTGGTACTGTCTTTAAAAGACATATATAAACATCCAAAAAGTTTGCCACAATGAATAACACTTCATAAGATTAAGAATACCTTTTTTTTTACACTAATGCTAAGCACTGTAAAATGCAAAGACTGAAGAAATAATATTATGTATCTGTGGATGAAAGTGTTTTAGAGATATCATCATATTGTTACAATTTTGAAATTACAATGACTGTATCAAGGAAAAGTAGTTTTCTTTAAGTTGTGTTATTATCTGCCAGATTTAAAAAAAAAACACTCAGAAACCTACACCTCCTCCTCTTTAATTTAGACATAAGGCAAGCTCTACTGTAAAAGATGCTGAACCCTCCGTATCTTTCCACAATCATTTAACTGCTTTTTTAAAAAGCAATTCCCAAATTTTAGAGCAAGTTCTCAGCTGCTAAGCTACTGCATCACATGTGGAATCTCAGATACAGGCAATACATTGTTACAAGATCATTAGAAAATAATTTGAGATATTTCCCTCTCCTTTTTGTCTGAATCATGCAGTTGGCAGCTGTCCAGCCTTCAGTCATATCCCAATTTGGAACACCAACCAGATTATAACCAAAACACAGAGAAGTCTTGAAAAAGTATCCCCAAACATTCCAGCAAAAGTTTCTTTTATAAGGCATAATCTGCATTCAGGACAAACAGCAATAAATCTCTGATTGTCACATCCTTTAGGAGACAGAAATCCAGAAGACAATGTTAACAAACCAAGTCTAACACACAAGTACCATATACATCCTGAGTGCTGATCTGACTTTAAAATTCACCCTATAGATGGGTCAAAGAGCACAAGACTGTAGCACAGTATTTGTACCATGATAATACTGACAGTCAGACAATTCATATAGACATCCTGTGGACTGTACTTCAGAAGTTAGTTAACACCACTCTAACTTATTAAGCAGAGCTTTCAGGCAATAATTTACAGTGATTTGATTAATGATGTTACATGCACAAAAGTAGTTTTAGAAATCAGAACTTTATACCAGTGTAGGATTAAAAAACCTCAGAATTAATACATAACATCATATGGACAATTCTAAAGAAGACAGCAGGTGTTTGCTCTCCTCAGACAATGGAAGTACTACATTTGTACTGGCACCAGCCATTAAATAGACACTCCCTGAACTACACGTAGCAAATGATCATGTGAACCTAACCTTAAATTTTGGGCAAGTTACATATGCAAAGCCAAACTTCAAAGCGAAAATTATTTCTTACTTCTTTTTTCTTTCTCTCCTCCTCCTTTCTCTTCTTCTCCTCTCTGATTTGAGCCAATCGCTGCTTCTTGCGCTCCAACTCCGCCTTCAGCTCACTTTTGTCCGACATGGCTGAAATGCTGATCAACAGAAATCACATCACTGTTTGGGTTTTGGTTTGGTTGTTTGGGGTTTTTCGTTTGCTGAGGTTTTTTTAAGAGAGCAGCTTTCCTTTAAAGAAGCTATCCTTAAAGAAATTACACTAGCTTACCACAACCAGAAACCTGAAGTCAGTAATATGAAAAAGAGTAATAATTGGAAAAAAAAAATCACTTTCCTATTTCCTTTTTTCTTTCACTTAACACATGCTCAAGGGATTGAGAATATGTCCTCCGTAAACATTTAAGTACCAATAAATAAATACTCTACGGTCGGCTTTCTTGAATGGCATTCCCGTGTCACTTTGGCACAGCACCAGGAAGGCGCGTTGTCACACCGCGGGTCCCCGCCCCGCCCGTCTAGAGGAGGGATTCCCGAGGAGCGAGAGGGGCGCCCGCCCCGCCCCGCCTCGCCCGGGGCTGACAGCGGCACGAACCTGGTGCCGCAGAGCCAAGCACCCATTCCCAAACCCCATGGGGGCCGCACTGGGAGCGCGCCCGGCAGCCCCGGCAGTTCCTCCACCACACCGCGGCCAGGAGGCGGCGGCACTCCCGGTCTCTCCCCTCAGGGAGCCCCGGCCAGGCCGCCCCAGCCCCACCCTGCCGCCCGGCGCCTCGCTCCGCAGGGCGAGCCCAGGGAAGGAGCGTTCGCTCCCCTTTGGGCAGCAGCGGCCCGAGCGGACTCGGCCCCGCACACTGCCGGTGCCTCCTGCCCCGCTCCGGCCCCGCTCCGGCCCCGCTCCGCCGCCCCTTGCGCCCTTCCGCCGCCGCACAAAGGCGCCGGCAGCGGGAGGGCGGCGGCCTACGGCGAGCGCCGAAGGACAAACCAGCTCCGACAGCGTTGTGGGATGCGCAGGAACTTACGGGAACTGCGGAAGGACACGGAGACCTGTTCAGGAAGACACCCAAGGCGCTACTCAGCGAGCGATCCCAAAGCAATTCACACGGGGAACGAGGGCGAAGAGAGGCGGGGACGGGGCGCTTCCCGGGCCCGGCACCGCGCCCCTCCCGCGGGGCGGGGCTGGAGAAGACTCTCGGAGAACAACGACGCCCGGCATGCAGCGCGCGCCGCCGGGCGTGACTCGGCGCCGGCGCCCCGCCGCAAGGGAGAGTGGCGCTGTCGCGCGTTGCATGAAGGGAGCTGTAGTCTTTCTGTGGTGCGGACGCTCGGCGGTCCAGGCTCCCGCGCCTCACGGGGCCCGGGCGGGATCCAATGGGCGGGGCTGCGACCTCTCCGTCGGGGTTGGGTCCCGGGGCAAGGAGGGACCAGCCACCTCAGCCCACTCCCGTCAGTGAGGATCCACCTTAGCCCAGCCATCTCAGCCCACCCCCGTCAGTGAGGATCCACCTTAGCCCAGCCATCTCAGCCCACCCGCGTCAGTGAGGATCTACCTTAGCCCAGCCGCCTCAGACTCCGCCTTGCCAATCAGTGAAACGAATCTGTCGATGCAGGCACTGGTTGAACTGTAGGGTTTTCTCTGCGGGCCAGGCGTAGGGCCAGTACCGTAATCACTCCAGTGAGCTGGGGATGAGAGCTGTAAACGCCTGCTGTGCCCTGAGCGTCAGGCGAGGGACGAATGGCCCGCGCAGAGGGTGCCGTGCGGGGTGTCCCGCCGTGGCCTTGGGCTGTCCCGGGGGCACGGCGCTGTCCCTCACGGGCGTCGTGCAGGAGTGAAGTTACACCTCGTTCGGGTACAGCTACAAACTGGTAGCAAGTGCCGTTGCTCTTCCCCGCTCTTCCTAAATAAGTATATTGTCACTTGCGTCGTGTGGAAACCTGTATCAAAATCTTTCACCTGTTTTTTTAACTGCTGGGCTGGTGCTGCTGAATGTATCTCACTGAAGTGCGTGACACCTCAGCCTGCTGGTCTTCCTGAACTGTGCTTTCCAAGGCAGAATTAATATGGATGATTCTTATAGTTCAAGTGGAGTGTGTGTTTGCAACACCCTACAAAACGAAGTTTTTGGAAGCAGTAACTATTAACTCCATGGCAGGTTAAATTTTCTGCTATTGCAAATTGGAATAATTTATTTGCAATCACTGGATCTACAAATAGTTGTGCCTGGTGAGTATATCTTTTGAACTCGTCCTGACAAGCACTGGAAAGAGGCCGCGTTTGCCGTCAGCCTTTGTCAGGCTGCAATTCTGCTAGGTATCATAAACTGAACAGGTTGGTTGGTACTTTGCTGGGAGAGCTGCCAGGAGAACTTCAGTTGCTGCAGGAATCAGTGTTGATTATTTAGTCTTCCATGTGAGTCAGGGTTCACACTGTACCTTAAGAAAATTTAGAGAAACTGTCTGTTGTCTAGATGGCTTCTGATCATTGAATAACCTCCATACATTTTGTGAGAGTATGGGTGTTACCATTCAGAGAAACTGTTACGTGAAAGTGTCAAAGAAAATTGTATGATGTGCAAGACAAGAGGTTACATCTTTCTCCAGAAATGGAAATATGAAGATGATAGTAATGAACTTCCACTAACATCTATCGTCCTTGAATTTGTTTGCCAGAATTTTCTCATACCACTTAAAGTGATGTGTGCACCTCAGAACAGGAATCTATGTTTTATTTCTGTATTTTACTTTATTTCTTGTCTGGCTATACAATATTAATTTTGTATTTGATGCTTTCCAGTAATATTTTTTAAGTTTACATTTAAAATTATGAATGTAGGAACCAGATATCTCACATTTCTAATTAATTTAGCCAACTGCTTTTTGGTAATTGATCTTCAATACTGAAGTGTATTTCTTGGTCCTGAACCTACATATATATGCTAAAGGTCATGTTATTATTTTTTATATTAGTCCTTCATTTTAGAACACAGAAAATAGAATAGCTAATTTTTGCAGCAGTGACATCCCCCTTTTTCTTTGTAAATGATAGCTGTAGTTTTCAAATAACTCTACCTGAGTCAGTTTAGCAGTGACACAAACACTGACAGGGTACTAACTCTATACAAATAAATTTGAGGGGGCTTAGCAGTCATGGATCTCACAAGTAACAGCAGTTTCAGTTTAAGTAAGCTGGTACATTTTTCATCAGCTGGAAGGCGTGAGGTCTCTGGTGGGAGGACAGGTTGGAGAGGGCACACAGGTTGTAGCTGTTTACAAGTGAGCGTTTTCTTCCAGCCTCAGCTTCCCAGTGGTGGCATCTTTCGGTGTAGCAAACCCCAATTTTATAATGGCCTGTAAGAATGTGGCTCAGTTACACTGTGAGGTGAGCTCTTTCAGCACCCAGCACTGGGAAAACAGCTTATAGGGGATTTTATACACCCATCCTGTGCATTGGTTCTTGGATGGTCTCAGCTTGGTTAAGACATGAACACCAGAGTTAATAGTGATTGTGTACCCATGTAAACAGAACTAGTGTATTACTGAGAAGTTATTTTGAGACATGTAAAGAATGATAAAGGTGCATCAGGTCTCTGCTGCAGGTGAGCAGAAATCCAGACTAAGCAGAGGAAGATACCATTTGATTCAGAAGAGTCTCTACTTTTGTTTTTTTGGAGAACATTAGACTCCTCTGCTGCCTGAATCATAAGGGTAGAGAGCAAAGGCAATTGGGCCATCATCTTGCTCTGTCACCTCCTTGTGCTGCTGAGGAACAGTGATTTGCTCTGGAGCATGAGACCAAGATCTGTGCTAGAGAGGGTAATTCCTTCCTCAAGTAACTGCCATTACATTAATATCCTGTTATTTAATCTATTTGACAAGTGTTTTGGTTTATGTTTTCTTCTGAGATAGTCTGATCCATGCAAGTAGTTTAGTTTAAAAAATAACTTTTTGAACAAAAGGAATCCGCTTAGGTTTGAATGGTACATCTTTCGATGCCTTTGACTACATTAGCACATGTGTTTTCAGACAGAAAAAGAGAATAAACCTGCAAAAGGCCTTTTGTAAGGCTTGTAAATGGAACATATATGTGTGAACTTGTAGAGACCTAAGTAAGTGTACATCTTTCCCATGACGTGATTTTGAGACTCCAGAAAACCCTAAAACAGTGAAATGCACACGTTTTCTAATGGTAGAAATTTAAACAGCTATTTATTTCAGTTCTTTAAAGGCTGAGAGAAGTATACAATTTTCAACAAATAAAGTATATTTTGCTGGTATGTGTGTGTATAAGTGGGTACTCTACTGCTGGCAAATTTTTATTCAATAACTGCTTTTAAACATAGGCATCATCACCACGGGTCTTGATGGCTGTTAGTACTCAGATTTCTATTGAGACAAATCTGTTGTTCCTGTCAGAAAAAGTTTTATAAGAAATGAGCCTGTTTGTCTTAGAGAAAGCAGTTTGTGGTGTTGTTTTGTTAAATTTGCTGCTGGAATCTCTTCTATCTGGAATTTTTAACAGGAGATTAGACAGCTATTACATGTTAAGGAACACTTATTCTGCTAAAGCAGATTGGACTAGATCTCTGATGTCCTTTTCAAGTCTGTATTCTGAGAGTGCTGTGAGTACAGAAAGAAAAAACAACCAACTCATATAATTTTTCTCATGGAACATCTTGTGAAACAGCCATCTGGACTTTTCTGTGGCTTTAGAAGTTTACAATCCAAATCTGCTACTCTGCAAAAAAATAAATAATTTGAAAAAATTAAATTCTTCAATTACATTATACTTGCAGGAAAAAACTTATAAAATTTAAACTTTTTAAAATAATATTAAATATATGTTTATAATTGGGGACTTGCACTTATTTTACAGTAAATAGAATATGTTCAAATATCCTTCTGGATAAAATCTACATGTATAATTTGGCATTTCTTATTCTGCATAACATACACAAAGCACCATGTAACCTGTTAAATTTTTTTATAGTGCTATGACAAAAAGTAAACAGCACTGGTTTTGTTAGTATTGTGTATGCCAGTAATGCTACCAAGCTCTAACACATTTACAGATCTGTTTTTATGAGCAAAATGTATTTACAGCTGGTATTAAAGTCAGTGGAAGTATGTGCTATTTAAACAATATTGTCATTAATCAGGAAAATTATTTTTAATTTCACTATAGTTATAGAGAATTATATCTTTCTTGCATTCATTCCCCTAAAGATGCCTGCAATTCAGAAGTGAAACAAAAAGCCCATTATAGAGGCTGGCTTAAATTCACTGTATATATCCACAGACAGTTACTGATCAGCTGTTGTGATTTATTTATGACGGCCATTTAGACTCCAAAAGAAAGTAAAAAATACAGATCCATGAGATTTTATAATTTCCTTTTCATTTTTATGTTTAGTGATAAATCTAGCATTTTGTAGCATTTCTTTCTCCGAGAGAAAAACCCTTGTGGCTAGTTCATAGAACAATTCATCTTAAAAGGACCATTTTCGCAGCTCTTATCCCTGCTCTGGAATTGTGGGGCAAGTGACTGCAGTCATGTCTTGACTTTCACCTTGGTATCACAGGAGGAAAAGTGGTGTTTTGCCACCAGTAGTTTTTGCCACTGGTTACTAGGTTACAGACCTGTCTTTATTTTTTCTTAGTCTCAGTTGTTTAGTGTGTCAAATTAACCATATTTATTTCAACAGCAATATTTCTTACTGCTAAAGCTATGTGATTTGATATTTGAAAGGAAGCCTTTTGAATGGAAGGCATCAAATATAATTTGGAGCGTTATTAAAATCATATCTCCATGGC
Source organism: Manacus vitellinus (assembly GCF_001715985.3). NCBI lineage: Eukaryota > Metazoa > Chordata > Aves > Passeriformes > Pipridae > Manacus > Manacus vitellinus. Next base: position 13,838,609 of record NW_021939632.1, on the reverse strand, counting down.
GTAGATCATAACTTCATTACTAACAAAGAAATCAATACAGAATCATATCTGAGTGGGTTTTGAGCTTTTCTTCCTGCCACATATCAGGAACTGAGAGTTACCCTTGTGATGCAGGTATAAAGTAAGGGTGGCAAATACTATCCAGTTTTACAGGAGTTAATTCAAAATCAGTCACAGATACCCAAGTGACGGTTAAGAATTGCCCTTCAATCTCCTAGTTCCGTGATCGATTCAGAAGAACATACTAGTTTTCTTAAATATCAAGTAATATTTAGGAGTAAGCATTTTAAATGACTGCAAAGTCTAAATTTGTGAGGTTAAAAGATTATCTCCACAGGGTGGAAATTTCTGCAGGCCATTGTTTGAACTCCTGAAATGTACTAGAGCAAATTTCATACTTATTTCCATTGAGAAGGCAAATTACTTTTCATAGAAAGGGATCAAAAGCATCAGAGTGGATATGGTATGTTAATAATAGGAGGTGGGACAGTGAGGGTAGAACTGATGGGACACTTACGGTTCAAAGAATTCAGCACTTTTCATTTATGCTGGAAAAAATGTAAATTATGTCACCCTCGCCTCCTAGTGCAAAGTTATCAGACAGACATCACTAACTGATATCTCTGCCATTAAAATGAATGGAATGTTATTTCCTTCTATTTATTTCTTTTGGAAATCTTGCAATATCTTATTGCAAATGAAACAAAAATCCACATATAATGGTGTAAGAAACAAAGATTTGTCTGTAGTTTCAATGCTGGATTATTGCTGTTCTGTCTCAAAGCTAATTGAAATCCAAGATGTTTGTATCAAAGCTGTAACGAGACACTGGCAAATACCTTTCTGCCCCACTGGAAATGTAATCTTTCTATTGAACACTTTGTCCTGGCAAACTCCATCTGCAGTAGGAATGGGCGTTTTGCATCTGAATGGAGGTGGTCACTCCTTTGGCTCAGATGATACAGCGCACACTCCACTTGCCTGCAGCTGAAATCGATCCTTTACTGCCTTGAACATGACTGTGCATTTTTTACACCTAATTATCCTGTTGTTTCATATAGATGAATTTGGAATGCTAACACTATCACCCCTTTTTGATCTTTGCATACATCAGTGAGACAATTCTCTGAAAAGCCAGATATTCCCTACATAGGAATACTTTTAAAAGACTCAGTTGCATTTCTTTACCACATAAAACAGAATAAGATCACAGCGTTTCATTTATTGATAGAATGTTTCATAACATTTTCCTCACTTGCAGCAGTAAAGCAATAGTTCTGTGTATTATTGTACAAGTTACTCAAACTTGTAGACTTCTAAACAGCTAGAGATTAAACTAGGTATTCAACGTTTTGGTTGTTTTACTCATAAATAATGCCATTGACTTCAGTGAAGAGAGGCAACATAAAATTGAGGGGCAGTTGCAATGTGTTCACTCTTAAGTGTTAGAACTTCCATTACCTTTGGAAATGTGACTTGTTTTTTGATTTGTTGTTTGGGGTTTTTTTTGTAATATAAGGTGAATTGCACTGAGCGTATGTACAGAATCATTATTTCCTTTCTTCTTTTGTTTTGACATGAATATATGCTCTTAGAGTTTTCATTTCACATCAAGTGTGTAGGTTATTTGTACAAAAAATGGGAAGAAATCTCTAACTATGGAAGGGATAGTGTGAAAGGCATAAATAGCAGCTAGTCTCTGCAGGTATGAACCTGTTCTTATTTAAATCAATGAAAATTTCAGTACCAACTGCAGTAAATGCAGGATCAAGTCCTCAACTCTTTCTGAAAATCAATTAGGTGCATTCTTATTAGGTTTTCATGCCTTTGAAAATCTATCTCTAAATTACTGATGGAAACCGATCAATTAGATTTCTGAGATAATTTTATTAAAATAAATTCCACAAGGTTGTGTAAAATGAAAAGAAATGCTTAAATTTACTGGCTTTTTATTTATCCAAAAAGAGTGAGCTATATCTGAGATTGTCAAATCACCTTGTTTTATTTGCTGAAGCATGTAGGGCTTAGAATGCTGGTGTGACTCTGTGTATTATGAATTGTTTCTGCACTGGAAAGAATAGTGCTGGTGGTAAGAAGCTAAGTGATTAGAAATTGCTCTGTCAGGCCTTGGACTGAAATACCTTTTAAATACACTTTTTATATGGTGCTGTAGCAATTGAAAGTTCTGATTCAGTGCCTGCTAAGAAAATATTGGAAATGCTTTTAGAGTTTTCTTAGCCAACTAAAGTTTAGTAATAGTGGATAACAAAAAATATAATTATATTTAATGCAAAAAACTGTGGCTTGTTCTGATTTGTATCTCTTTTGAATCTTCCATTGTTCACAGGAGATTCAGTGGTGGCTGAAGGGTACATGACACGAGCTGCCAGGTGGTACAGCGTGAGGTTTGCATAAAGGTAATTTTTCCATGTCTCCCATCTTCATCTGCTGTCTTTCAGGTGCAATAACCTATTTCTTTAAACTGTGTTACTGTTTTTTATATATATATGTGTGTGTGTGTATATATATATATGACCATGATGTCATAAAATGTCATGTTATACATTATGCCACACTGCGCTGTAATTACCTAGAGAACATAATATTCTTTTGAAATCTTACCTAGTTATATAACTTTTACAGATTTAAAATTACATTAACATCTCTGTTATGTAATTAAGCTATATTTTAATTGAGATATAAGACAATCTATTTATTATTATAATATAAATTAAAATTATGTAATTGAGGTAATGTATCAATACATGCATATAGTATGCATGTTAACATGCACAGTTCATATAATAAAGATATTGAGGTTACTACTAGTTTTATTTAATAAATTCAGATAGTGAGTGAGATAGATGCTCTAAATACCGTACAACTTCACAAAAACAAACTTCAGTAGGAACTTCAGAACAAAGAAGATTGGAAGTGGTATTTGAGGTGTTACTATATCATACTTACTTATAGTTAGGAGGATAAAAATTAAATGAATGGAAATAAGGAACTATTGCATTTACCAACTGTATTTGTACATATTTGAAAGCCTGATCCTCAGAAACTACTGACTGCATTCTCTTCCAACTAAAAATGGTAAAAATGTAACTGTTAGCCTGAGAACAAGCCTGAGAAGTATTAACTGAGAGATAATTGCTTAAAAAAGTTATTTTAAGCTAATGAAAAGAAGATCATAGAAGAAAAGTGCCATTTCAACCACGTAAGGGTAATAATACCAGCTAATGCAGGAGTGTGTTCTGGCAAAAATAAATAAGCATTGCAAAACCTGATATGGCCAGTATGGAATACAGAAATATATCCAAGTGAGTAAGCATCAAATGAAGGATTATCCCTACTTGTGGAGAATCCATTCCAGCAAGAAATTGAACCATGGACTACTGCATCTGAAATTCGTAAGACTCCCTAGAGAGCTAAAAGGGAATCTGCAGATTCTGTCATCAATATGCCAAAGATCTCTGCACTGTACTGTGGTGCACAAAGGTAAATGTTCCTGAGATTTCCCTTTTTAAAGGACTTCTTTCAGAATAGTAATCAAACCTCAATGTTCTGAGTTCTTAAAACTACAGCTAAGTTCTCTTTGCTGTTGCTTTGCATGTGAATGCAGGAAAGAAGTTCTGATTTTCTGAAGGTTCTAAAATAAGAGCAAAAATATTGAGGTGTTCTGAAATGGCTTGAAAGGTAAATAGAAGGTTCTAAAATGTTACCAAATGTGCAGGCTAACCACAGAGAAAGAGAAAGAATAAGCATTTAAAGCAAAATATTTTATTCCATATTTAGCTTGAATTGGAAAGAGACTGTCCAAAGCAAATAACAGAAAGACAACCAGATGTGCGAAACTATGTGTCAGGAGACTGGGGAAGTGTGGAGGAGGAAACTTCTGAGATTGCAATATAAATATGTTAGGAATAAATTAGAACTGACTTTGTACTGGAGGAGCTGCCAAAATCATGATGCTAGAATATATTGATGCAGGAACATCCTATATGTGTTGCATATATCTCAAGCAACTTCAAGAACATCATGCTAGACCACGCCAGAGCAAAGAAATTATCCATGGATAGTGAGTTGAAGAGAGAAAAGATTTTTATATATCTTTGTTAATATGGTATAGAGAATAGAACTGCTGAACAAGAAAATGACAAACTGGGTATTCTTAAGATTATTAACTGTATGAGCTAAAATGAACACCAAGAATGATAATGACCTCAACAGTCAATTATGGGTGTTCAATAGTTCTAAAAAAACCCACCCTAACACATCTCAAATAGACACACTTAAATGGACACATACAAAATCAATAATCTCCTTAAAAACTGTGGTGAAAAGCACAACTGTCTTTTACTTGGACACCTGTTTGGTTTGGAAAAGGATCACATTATGAGATTCTGTCTCTGGCCTTGAGAAATAATGTGATCTGTAGAATCGATACTATGAAAGACTTTATGATTTTACTGGATTTTTGTAGCTTTGTGTTCTGTAGTTCTCCTTCCACATGTTCAGATGGTAGGCTCGCTACAATGTGTTATACTTCTCATATCATCAGGAAACCTGTGACAGATATTTTTTTTATTTTAGAAACACTTGTTTGCTGATTCATTCTGCAAGCCTTCCCATCTTGATTTTGATTCAGTCTTGTGTACAGCTGCATAAAGATGGTGAAGTAGGGTCTGTCATACACAAAACTGTTCTGAAGAATCACGAGATTTTAGGAGAATATCCCAGCAACCAGAACTGTGCAGATGAGTCCACTTAAGATATGGTTAAATACTTTTTGCCAAGCTTTAATGAAAAACACTGTTGTAAAGCTGACAACAACAGCTAAGAAATATAAGCATGTATTTAAGTCAATGAAAACTAATTAGATGAGCTCTCTGACATCAAATTCAATGTGATTTGATTATAAATCCAGAAGAGAAGCTTCATGCTTATGAAAGCTTTTCCAGTGACATTGTAATGAATTGCAGCACATCTTTGCCCATGCTTTTTGACCCGGTGAAACACAAAAAAATTAATTTTGTTTATTCTATAACAAATGGCTGCATGTGTGTGATAACACTGTAATAAACAGCATTGACTTGTGGAATGTTAAGCACACTTTCTCAATGAGATTTTTCATTATTTCAAGCAAAGCAGATGTATTCATAATTTCATCTTTGGGTGGATATACAAATACTTTTACTGTAGAAATCTAGGCTTAAGCCCCTTAGACCTTCAGTCATACAACTCAGTTGAATTCAATGCACTGGACATTTTTTTTTTTTTTTTGCTTTTGCTATTAATTATCAGTTTGCTTTGGAATTGTAAAGCAATCATGGCACTCCAAAGCAATATTTATCTCAGAGAGTAGCAGCCTCTTGAATGGAGAAGAACTGTAAAAGTTGCCTACCTGTTTACTTCACATCATTGTCCTTCCATGTCATTCTGAATGATCCACAGACCACCTGCCTATGTACAGATAGGGTTGCATATTGTATGGGAACCTCAGCTGTGAGGTTTTTCATTGCAAAGGTTTTTGATAAAAATCCACTAAGTCACAATGAGCAGATAAGCTTGTTTTGTGAGACTATCCATGCTTGTACATTTGAGTTGAGGAGCCTGAAAAATTACTAATATACTACAGGCATCTTTGACACCCAAGTATTTGTTTTGTGGTACAAAAATCTGTGTGTTCCAAATACAGAAGAAAATATACCTAAATCAAGTATGTCAGGAAATATGTTTTGAAGTACTGCAGTGGTTTATCTCTGCTACACATTTTGTGTCTCTGCCAGAAACTGGAGTAGTTCTTCAGTCCAGGTCTGAATACTAAGTTGTCCCTGGCAGTGGAGAAAGCCAGACCTACTTGGTAGATCACTGCTACAGCCAGGCAGAGAAAGAGGAAAATGGGATGGAGTCTACCAATCAAAAGCCATTTGATGAGTTGTCAAATGAAACTATGTCAGAATGCACAGCCTTTTGCCAGAGGTATGTTGGTCATACAAAGCAAAATGAATGTGGAAGATCTGATTAACCAGTGACATTTACATAGTCAATTGATGTAGCACCATTTGACAACTCTAAATTTCCAGTTGTATAGATGATTGATGCAGATGACAGTGGTGGTGGAAGAAGGCATTATATACTTTTATAAAATCATATTTACCTTCCATGTACTTTTTACCCAGTATGAAACAACACACAGTAATAGTCTTGAAAATATTCTTGCAGTGTATATTCATTTATATTTTATTATTAAGTATAGGAGCAATGTTCTTGTTATTTTGCAAAAATAGTTTAGTTAATATAAAAATATCTCGGTTAATAAAGCAGCAGCCTGGAAAGCTGGGAAGTTGCCAGCAAGATTTCTGTTTTTCTGCGTAAAATCCAGTTTGCATTTTTTTTTCATATTCTATAGGAAAACACTATGTTTTTCACTAGTTTTCACTGATACTGTGTATATATTGTTGCATACACATTTTCATTTTCATAGGCACTTTTGCCTTTCCTCTCAGAAAGTCTCTCCTGGTTATATTGCAGTTAATCATGACTGGTTGGTTGCTTTTAAAAAAAATCTCATTGGACAAGTTCCTGTGTTGGGTCAAATTAGGATATGATGTTTTGTCTTTCTGATCAGTCTGATGAATCATCTTTATCATTTCACCTCCCTGACTTGTGCTGCAAGTGTAGAAAAAAATTGAGGCAAAGAACTGCTGTCAGCTGCTGGTAGTTTTGTCCCAGTCCTGCACTGAACCATATGAATGAATGAAATGGCCAAAAGAACTACTGGAAAGAAGGCAAGCTGTTATCCTGTTAGGAAAGTCAGTTTTATTCCAAATCTTTACAAAACTAAAACATAGTTTATTTTTCAGATGAAACTCTGAACATTTATGTGAGCTCATATCTCTCGAAGTTTTAAAGGTGTCTTGGTCCTATATAGGATAGTTTTGTATTGTATTTTGTAGGAATAAATGTGAACTTGCTCTGTCACTGCACTGAGCCTGTTGGACTCTTTTTGCAACACAATGAATATGGTGGCAACTTGAGCTAGCAATGACAAGCCCAAATTTGAGCTATTAAAGTTTTATCTTGGTTATAGCTCTGTGTAGTCAATTTTGTGAGGTGAGTTCTTTCATTTTGGGCAGAAGAATGAACATTTACCATCTACCTTCCTAATATGCAGACTTCCCATTTAGCTTCATTGAAAGGATAATGAGTCATAATTATAAATATCTGTACAGAAGGAAGACAGCTAATAGCAGAGGATCATTTAGTTACTAGATAAAAGCATAAAATCTAATGATCAAAAGTCGACGGTAGATAAATATAAAATCTTAATTAGGTACTTAAAAAGTTTTTGTCAATTACAATTTGGAACAATGTGTCTAGAGTAAGGGGAATATTCTATCATCAAAAATCTTTAACTGCCATTTTTTTTTCTGTGTGCTTGCACACAATTTCTGAACTGATATGGGAATTATTGCTTAAAGACCTACAACTTTTGATTTGTAGAAGGTCAAAATAGTTCACAGAGGTTGGACTTCACACTCTGAACTTTCTGGTAAGGCACCTTGCCCTGAATTTCATCGTTAGAAATTTAATTAGCCAACTGTGAAAAATAGAGAGGGGAGAAATAAGACACTTCTTGTTCTCTAGTGCTCTCTTCCCCATGCAAGAGGAATTAAAGTCAAATGTGACATAGCAGAAGATAGTAAAAAAAATAAGAGGTTTTGAAACAAAAAAACTCTATGTCAATACTCCACTCTAAAAGCAGAGGGGGCAAAATGTAAACCCCTAAATCAAGTCTCAATTTACCATGTTTTGAAAAGAAAATAAATGGTTCTGGAAAGTAGATAAATGCTAATGAGTCTATACCATAACCCTCATGGTAATTTTGTAGCTGTGTATCAGGTTATTAGGTTTATCTCCAAAATAATTCTGTGTTCAGGGGAGTCTCAGTAAAATGGTGGGTTCACTAAGACTTTGGGTGCTCAGATAAACTTCTAAACTGCAGGAAGCTTGTCCATATACCCCAAATTCAAGGCTTTGCTAAAATTTCTATGCAAGAAACACTGATACTAAAGATAATCTTTAGTATATGCAAAAATACCAAGCAATTATTATCAGTGGTCCTAAGATGACACTTTTTTAAATTGAATGTTCTCTGAAGATTTTGCAGGTGGTAACTGAGTATCTCAAGTATGCTATTTTCTAGCAGCAAAACCAGCCCTACAGCAGGCTTAACTTAAAGGATCAGTTATTCTTAATAATTGAATTTCACAAGATAATCATAACTTTGTAATCAACAAAATGCAAAACCATAAAATTAGTCATTGTAGTTAGATAACCTGATTTTAATGTCAGAATAAATTGTTGTTCATATAACTAACTGAACAAAAAGGGAGCAAAATTAATTCTTACCCATCTTTTTATTATGTACATCTAGTTCAGGAACTCCAGAATATTTACCTCAGTAATATGATACTCTCTTCCAGTTACTGAATTTAAACTTTTAGATCAAGTAGATAATATTTATTTCTCATTTGTTTAATTACCGACTCATTATGGTATTTATTTGGTGTATATAATTTAATTAGAAAAATTACTAAAATTTGGTTAAATGATCTGTTAATAATTACATTTGAAAACCTATACCCTCTCAGTGCCAAACTCCCTCAAACTGCCTTCTGCCCACACTATTTCTTGTGTGCTTACTGTGGAGTTTTGCTTTGCTTGTGAAGTTTCCTGCATTGTGATGCAAACTTTTCTCAGTATCTCAAAAGATTGCATTTTCCATAGGTACTGTAGGTTGACAGAAGATAACAGTCTGCCAACTGGCTGGAAATGATTTCAGGTTGCACAAACCTGCTTTATCAACAAAACTCTTAACCCCTGTTTAAATGTTCAGAACATGTAATTCAAAATTAAAGAATGTGCAAAAGACTGTACAGACAATGAATTGCTAAAATAACTGTAATGATGCACAGTTCTACACTCACTCTTTTCTCTCTGCTGAAGGACTCCGCATATCAGGCAAATTCTGATGAGAGTTTTTGTTAATTACGTTTATGTTACAAGATGTGCTATGACAGTTCTATATAAAACCAGTACATTGCTTCCATTATAGTTGGACATTTGCATTAAACTACAAAGAGTTTCCGTCTTTATCTTGTTCCTGGCTTGAGACCAGTAGCTTTCTTGCTTTTTATTAGTTGCAGCATAACCTAAAATAGAGGCTGAATAAAGTAATTGACCAAGAATACAGCTTCAAATAATATTGTCTATGTGCCCCACTCTGTCTTTCCCTTTTCTGTCTCTCCCTAGGGGAAAAGCAGTTATCTTCCTTATGCTAAATCCAGTTTCTATCCACAGCAATCATGTAAATCTTGGCATCAGTCTCACAGCAGAATAGAAAGTCAAATCAGCAGGAAACTTCCCCATAAGAGCAACAGGCGGCCCCAGGAGGAAGAAAAAAAAAACACAACAAAAATATCCTCTCAAACTCTTCCATTTATTTTCTTTCAAAAATACGAGTTCTCTCATTAGAAACACTTCAGGTTTTCTTGTATTTTTAAAGATAATATGCCTTCAAAATATAACAACTCATTGTTCGGCAAGCCTGCCAGCCTTTCAAAGCCTTTTATTTCAAAGCTTCTTTCTGAATAAACAAATTTATAAAGAGAACAGATTGAAGTTTCTGCTTCTCCTAGTGTTTTACATAGAGGCTACACAAGCTGTCTTCTCTCAAAATGAGTCAGACCTTAAATTATAAAGTAACTAAAAATTGTTGGATGCAGCTGGTGGGATGGATTTTCTATCTTTTACATACAGACTGACTCTAAAGCAACAAAAATATTTTTAATTGAAAATTCAAAATGCTAGAGCAAACCCCCAAAATATTTTTTATTATTACAGTTCTAAATGTTAAATAATACTATTAGTAATTTGATCAGGGATGTTTTAAATGTTTAGAGATAGGCAAAGGAAGACTAAGTGTAATACAAATAACTATCATATAAACATGTCGATAACATAATAAAACTATACATGTGGTTTGTAATATAATTTTAATTTGTACATATTGGACTGATGTACATAATGTCTTTTTATCCAGTTATTACATTCCACAAGAGCTGATTTCACTTCAGAGTGAATTAGTCCTTTAAGGAGAAATTCTCCTTTTAGGAGAAATTGTCTTCCTCATACTAAACTGAGTTACCCTCCCAAAAATGAGAGATTAGTTACTAGGGTTATAAACCAGAGAAAACATACCCAGAGATACAAAGATTTCATTTGCTAGAGCAGAGATTCAGGGAATACAAATATAGGAATAAAATGTCCTTAGAAGAAATGGAGAAAGGAGTTTTGGAATAAGAAGGAAATGTTAATTAGTGAATGGAGCAAATGTCACTGAGTAGCTTGGAAAGCATAATGTTAGTAAGTACAAAATAATGTGAAAGAAATGGGAAAAAATATGTCTGAACTCTCACAGGATTGTAGTCACCTCTTCACTTAGTAAGAAGACCTGGGGGTCTCTGTGGAGATCTCAAACCGTGTGTAGATTCCTTGATAGAGCTTCCTATAGTTAGTACCTGAGTAGCAACTGAAAATCAGAAAGAGGTTCAGAGTACACAAGACTGGAGTAGGCTTGCAAAGGAAGAAATCAAAAGCCACACTCTATGTGATTGTGTGCCAGAATATTTGACTTCTTATTAAAAGCAGGTACAAATGCAGTACAGGTACAGTCAGAGACTGGAATAACAGTGAACTCTGCTGTCTCTGAAGTCAACTGAAATCACTGGGAGCAATTCTTACTTAAAGATACTTTTCTTCGAAGTGGAGTAACACTACTGTGGGGGATTTGAACAGCTGTTGATGTGTCAGTGGCTGACTCCCTGTACTGCCTGTGAATTTTATGTCATTTATTTGAGGATAGGATAGCAGTGCTTAGGTCTGTATGCAAACTCAAATAGTGCTTATGGTTATACACTTACAGTCTCATGGATAGGCAAATTCTTCCCAGGCTTTTGCAGTGCCATTGCCAGGGTCCCACTGCTTGGAGAAGAGTTCATCCAAATCCATGTATAACAGTGCCTTCTTTGCAGGGCTGCAGTTGTTATTTCCAGTCACCAGCTGTATAGTTATCAGTACATTTTGAAAGCTGCTGAGGTTCTGTTTGCAAGGCCCTTGCAACTTCTTACAGTATGCAATAAAGTGAGGACAAGATTTATCTCTCATTTACATTGCTACAGATTTTAAGCATACTTTTCAACATGGAAATGTATATTTGCAGATGCTGCTTTTATTAGGTATGGAGACCTGTGAAGTGATGGTATTGTTTTGCATCATTATAAATGCAGGAAAAAAATTGCTTTATGGACTAACTGTCCAGCAAACATCTTAGTTCACTTCGTGCACCTCATCTGTTATTTGTAGATTATAACTAAAATGTAATTTTGAAGCTTTTTAAGCACAGTATTTCCATAAAACAATATGAAGAGAAGAAATAGTTATAAATGGAGAAGCCACGGCATGTCTACAGCAAGTACTCCATTTCTGAGTCCAGGCTGAATATGTCAGGGAGCAATGGGGGCTGGCTGGGAGCGGGGCAGGCATGGAAATGGCAACCAGGTTCAACTGCTGAGGCAGGTCGACAGTCATGCTGGAAAGTCAATCCACAGGTCATAACCCAACCTACTGAGGGTTAGAGTCCTGTGCTTACGGGGCAGGTCCTTGGTGATGGGGTCAGGCAGAAATCAGGCCAGGAAGTCAGGTCCAAGGGGCACAGGCAAGCCCCAAAACACCCAGACTGAGCTTAATTAGAGCCCTTGGATTTATGGGCAGGCATCTGGGGGTGAGGCTGGTCCGGGCCACTGAGGCCTGTTAGTGTTCGGACCTGTCTGGCATGGGAGACCCTACCGAAGGCATGTACCATCACCAGCACAGCTTGCAACTGCATAGGGGTACACAGGCTTCTTTCCCACTCAAAATGGTTAGGGCAAGCCATTCACTCCCTACTTTTCTGCCACCCATCTACACCCAAACGCAGGGAAATTCCCAGGAACATCCCTTTGTCCTGACCACCCTTTCAGGACACAATAAATAAATAAATCCAAAACAAACCGAACCTGGGCAGTAGCTGCAGGTGAGCCAAAACCAAACCATTCCGGCCCCCGCACCCACCCGGGGCTCGGGTATCTCCCATGGCCCCAGCCCAGCCAAAACCCCCCAACCCCCAGAAGAACCCACTATCGTCCCCCCACTGTGTTACCACAGATCTTCCCTGGCACTGCTCTCCTGCGATGCTCCATACAGGGCTGCCCCGCCCGCCCTCCTGCCGGTCTGAGGACCCCCATGGCTTGGTGGCCGCGTGGGCACAGCACAGCCTGGTGGGCAGCACGTGGTGGCCCCACAGCACAGCCCTGGTGGAACCAGCACATGGTGGTGTCTGTCCTTGTTAGTACAGTGGTGAGTGAGCATCCCTGCCTGGCACGTGGGAGACCTGGTTCAACTTCCCGACGGGGAGGTTCTCCTAACACAACACTGAATTACAAAAACGGCATATTTGTTAAAGTTTAATGGGTTTAAACATTTTTAAAAGCTGAAGTACATAAAAATTTATGTAGTGTTTAAAAAATTAGGAAATTATATGCTGTCTGAAACTGTCTTTATTCCAACATGAACAATGGTAAATTTGGCCTTGTAGTGGGCTCTGCAGCTTTTACAAGAGATTATAATAGAAAGGCTCATAATTTTTGACATGCAATCAAAATAATCTACTATACTTATTCTTCTATAGTAGTAAAAATATAAATATGGTTTATATCTGTGAAATTAATGAATGAGCATAATACATAAATATTTCAATTATTAGAAAGAGCTATAAGAGTAAAGTGCCAGTAGAGACTCAAACTGCATTATTTAACACTCTAATTTCAAATTAAAAAGTCATAGAGTTTAGATAGTTTGCTTATAAAGTATGTCTTCATGTCTGTGACAATAATGATTGTATCAGTGTGGAGATACCCAAATTGGCTTTCAGTTAATAGGTAACACTTCAATCAAATCAGCAAAGCTCAGCTGTTTCTTCCAGAAGGCATTTCTTACTTCAGGCTCCTTTTTTTTCTGAGAGACTGATAGTAGTCTTTTCTGGTTGCTAACCTAATTCCTAGTCTAGTGCCATAAATCAACAGAACTGTGCAATCAAATAAAGATAGTAAAATGCTGCCTTCTGGGATAAAAGGAAGACTTGGTTCAAGTGATATATCTTTTTCTAAGTGTGTTTCTATAGCTTTTCAAATAAGACAAATTCTGCATTTGGATTTCCATTCTGCGTTTCCTTAGATTTCAGTAATGATTGCACATAATCCAAAGCCAAATGTTGTCTGTATACAATATATTTGGTAGAGTTTGTTAAAAAGTCAACAGATACATTCTGATTTAGAAAAAAAAATAACCACAAGTTTGTAAAGGAAACATAACATTTTATGAAGTTATCAAGCAAACTTTTAATTTCCTGTTTTGAATTAAAAATTTTAGACTAAAATTGGAGTAATTTTTATGGAGCAACTCTTCAAAGTGCTGAATGACCTCAAATCCCATAGATCTCAGCAGCTGGTGAGGGGGTTAATCAGCTAGAGAAATCACAGCTCTAAAAAATGGAATGTTACCAGAAAGTTTATGTGTGAACAACTAAATTCTTCTGTCTAGTATACTACATGACTGAGTCATAACCTGCAAAATCAGAGCAAAATTTAGTCTCAATCTTGTTAATTTTTCATGGCTATAAGTGATATAAGCATAAAATTAGGAAATTATATAGAAAACATTTTTTAATTATCTCATGTCATTCATGTCATTCATGTCATTCATGCTCTCGTTTTTTAAATGAGAACTGAGCAGGAACCAGTATAATATGTTTGGGACTTACTGGAATTTAAACTCATATGCAGAAAACTTGAGTCTCTTTGAGCAAGCCATAATGAAAATAACCCCCCAACCTATTTTTATATCAATATAACTATTAGAAAGAACCCCACCAGGGGGACAGGCAGATTTTGGCAGTATAATAGTACTTTTATTCTCTGTATTTTCTTTACATAGTTGATCTTTGGCCTGATTCATCAAATTTGAGGTTTTGTTTTCTGGCTGCTTCAGTATTGATCCTCATATCAGATTTATCTGCATTACTGCTACTTGTCATTGTGGATTCCACCTCTGTGCCTTCAGCAGTCCCTCCAATGGGCCGCAGGACTTTAGTGCTCTCTTCTAGGGGGCGCTTCCAATGGGGCCTGCTTGCCATCCACAAAATAAGTAAACCAAATATGACAAGCAAAAGACCAAGACAGTTGACAAAAGTTGCTTCTGGTGGGGATGAACTGTATGCAGGATCTCTCCTTTGAAAGAGGAAAGAGAAAGGAAAAGTCAGAACAGATTGTTTTAAAGACAATCCCGGTCTAAAACCAGTAGTCTCCTGCTGGGTAGTCTTTTTAAAACAAAACAATGTCCCAATACTAGATGCTTATTATTCTGCACAAACAGAAGTATAGTTTCCAATTAATAACTTCAAAAACAAGTGGAAAAATACTTACAATGAAAATAAAAGCTTTTCTGTGATTCCCATGAGAGCGGTTGCAATCACTGTTGCAAAGATGGTAAGACCCGAATAAACGTGTATTGGCATGAGAAGTGCTCGGAGATAAACTGGAGCAAAAGGGAGCAGAAAGACAGCAAAACCGAAGAAGAGCTAAACACAAAACAGATTTATAGTTAAAGTTATATAGAAAACAAGCTGCACTTCTCAAGCAGAATAAAAATAATCGTAAAAATTCCATTCTCAGATGTCTTCAGGTAAAAATTTGAAAATAATCGGCATTTCTATTTTTGAATGTGTTTCCCTTCAAAACCAAAGAAAATTCTGGATTAGCACTTAGGAAGCAGACATCAAATATTTTAAAAATAATCCTGCTTAATACCAGTGTCCAAACTTATAGGTAATGCTAAAACTGCAACCTAACTAAGTACTGAAAACACAAGTTTTCAGTGTCACTAATACAGTAATATATTAAAGGTGTGAGTAGCTACTTTTTTACAGTCTCTTCAAGTCCTGTTCTCTGCTCCTGTTACAGATTTACACATAAATGAAGTTCAGAAGGCAGTCTAACCTTCTGATTTGAGTGGATTAAATAATTTTACTTTTTTAGAGTTTTAGTTAAATTAAAGTACATATCTTCAGAAGGGGAATGGTCTCTCAATGTATCAATCAGATGGCATTTACAGAGAAGATATGTATGGGTGGTGTCAAGTTATTGAGAGGAGATTAGTTCTCCCATTAGCACTATTTTCATGATGGAAAATAATCCATCGTGTCACATGGTTGCAGTCACAGGCTTGCCCAGACATACTAAAGTTGCATCCCTTCTTTAGTTTGTTCTACCATTACTCAGCCCTGCTACTAAATTAGAAATAGTGCATGAATTTGTATTTCATCTTGCTTTAACTTCCTGTCTTAGTCCTTGTTTTGTCTTTCCATGACAGATTAAGGAGCCCGATACTTTCTCCCTGGGAAGCTTTTTAATACACTGTAATCAAGTCATCTCTTAATCTTCCTTAGATTTGCTAAACAGTTAGAGCTTTTTAAATCTTGCACCGGAAGATAAGTTTTTCCAACTCTCAAATTACTTTTTTTTCCTGGTCATTCTTTTTATATTTAAAAAAAATTATTCCATAGTATTTCATATCAGTTTTGCTAATGCCATATTTTTCTTATTGTCACAGCTTGGTGAGAAGTCATTTTGAGATTCATGTAATTTTTGAGTACTTCGTTCCAAAGACATTGCTTTCCAAGATACAGTCTACATTTTAAATTTCTGCCCTATTCTTAAATTTATGTCTGTGTGCTATACTGCATTAACATACATTTGACATAAATACATTTACACTATTGTTCCTGGAGGCAGAGTATGTGAGCATAAGACTGACATGCCATTTCCCTGAAACAGCTGCATTATTAGGACAAAGATTTTTATAACATTGTTCCTTCTTATTTATACTCATTCCATTAACTTTTTCACCTATAGAGAATATACTCAACAATGCTGCAATATGCTTTCTATTTTTCTAAGTGTTAAAAACACTATTTCAACACTATTTCCTGTAGCTCCTAGCCTGAGCAGTGAAGGATAAAAGTCCAGAACCCAAACCTCTCAGCTGAGGATTTTCTGTCCTTGATCACAGATAATGAAGTCTTTTTTCTTTTTAGTGTTTTGGCAAAAAAAAAAAAATTGAAAGAACAAAATAAATTTCCATAGTGTAATAACACAATATAGGGAGTTCAGAATGTATATGCAGAAACATCACATCTGTATGTGTACTGTAAATGTCAGGGCATGCCTGGTCCTCTTCTATGCCAAATGCAAAACATGTTAAGTTAGCTCATTTTACATTATGATAACAGTAATTCTCTGCCAATGGGAGCAGTTAAAAGCGTGCCCACAAACATCTGTCAAAGTTTTGCTGATTCAGGAAAACTGCTTAGCCAGTAGTAGCTCATTCAGATGTCAGATCCTTAGATCTCTACTGCTTCCTGCAGCACTTGTTCTGCTGATAAACAGAACAAGGCCAGAAAGTGACTACTTAAAATTATGACAGCTGAAAAAAAAAGAAAAGCAGTTACTTCATTTGAGACATCCTTAATAAAAGCTCTCACTGTATTTAAATGTGCTTCCCACAAACCAAATAACTTTAACTTCAGGAGTTAACAGAGCTTAGAAACACACTACTGTGTAACTGTACAGTAAATAAATGGTCACTATCCCAGCAAATAAACAAAATATGCTTTAAGATGCATTTTTCTTCAAACTCAAGGATCCAGTATTTGCACATTTCCATGCTAATTTGCCAAATCACAGTGTAAAATGGCTATCCCAGTAGTTACAGTGTGCTAGTGAGACCCTATTGTGCCTAAATTACTCGAAACATTCCTCAAAGTTACAACCCATTGATAAATACAGTTAGATTCTGACCTGGAGAGAATAACATATAAGAGCAGTCAGCCCGATCCAGCTGTGCAGACTGTACATGTTAGGAATGTTCTGGGCATTGTGGTATTCGAACGCGGCGACCATAGCAACGATGGCAAGAATCATAGCTATGGTATTTAATCCAGCGTGGATGAACTTCATTAGGAGTTTGCTGCACTTCCAGGTCCAGGGCAATCTGTACACAATAATAGCTGAAGAAAGAACAGAAACAAGATTTTATGCCTTATAACTTCTCTCAGATGTTAAAAATTATGCATAATTCACATAGTTCCACTGTTAATTACAGAAAAATCCAACCTTTAGTCCTCTATAAAAGTCTATTAAAAGGCTTTTTCTCATACACATAGCATAGCATATTCCGAATATACAACTGAGGCTTAAATATAGCTTTTAGGGAGACTTTTTCCTAATTAAAAAAACCCAAATGTAAGCATGTTTCAAAAACAAAACAAAACAAAAACCAAACCAGTAAACAACTTGGTGTCATCGTTTCCTTAGTCATTAAATTGATTTAACAGGGATTCTGCATAGGATTTGGACTGTTCTCCTACTAGTCAGATTGGAGGAATAGAGCCTGATTCTTCTATTTAGAATATCTCACTTGTTGAGAATGTGTGTCAGATTATTTTCTAATATTTATTCTCTTTGCCAACTTTGGATAATGCTATTTTCTAATTATGGAAATATTTATTACAATATTTATTACAAACTAGGTAGTAATTCTGGATGTGTGACAGCACATAAGTATATTTAGATAAGAGGGGTCAAATATGTATGAGACAAGTGATAACTTGACCAATAAAAGCTAATGTCCACATCCATAATGTCTTGGCTGAGCAAAAAGCCCCATTCAGTGATTCATCACATCCTCATTTAAGGTTTCTGCTTGTGGAATTACACAGAAATCTGTACATATAATTAGATATACTAAAACAAAAGAATAATAATGTATTCAGGTTTTTAAAAACTTCCTGTTCCAAACATAGAAATAGAAAAGTATTACCTTATAAATGCAAAAATTAGGAGTTTTCTTAAGTGATTCTCATGTGCCTTACTGATTACTCATGACTTCTCCATAACCCTAGCTTTTTAGGCAAAAAGCATAGATTATAAACAGAATATTCCTTCTGTATGTAGTGAATAATAATAATAATAAATGATTAATTCATTTCAAAGTTCTGTTTACACTTTTTTTTTACTTGGATGCATGCCAGTAAATACAGTACTGCACTAAATAATTCTCAAAGAAAACACTATTCATGAGTCAAATTTCCAGACTATGATCAGATTTTAAATCAATGTATGCTTTTACATACTGTGTGAAAACATAATAGTGGAATGAAAGTGTCCCTTAAAATATTTAAATATATTCAGCACTTAGGCAGTTCTCAGCTTTCTACTTTAAAAAGCAACAGTAGTAATTCCTACAAAATCAGGAAGAGAGAGATCTTGTTTTTAGGAAGGTTTTACTGTCTTATGTAAGTATGACTCAGCACACCAAGCTTACAATCACATCCAACAGTTTCCCAAAAGTTAAATGGTAATGTTAGAATCATAGAATCATTAAGGTTGGAAAAGACCTCTCAGACCATTGAGTTCAACCACTAACCTATCACTGCCATGTTCACACTAAACCATATCCCTGAGCACCACATGTAGACGTTTTTTGAACACTTCCAGGGACAGTGATTCCACCACTTTGCTGGGCACTCTGTTCAATACCTGACCACCCGCCAGTGAAGAAATTCTTCCAAGTGAATGGCACTGGTGCAACTGGCCATTTTCTCTTGTTACTTGGGAGATAAGATCAATCCCCACTAGCTACTATCTCCTTTCAAGTAGTTGTAGAGAATAATAATGTCCTCCCTGAGCCTCCTTTTCTCCAGGCTAAATGACCCCAGCTCCCTCAGCTGCTCATCAGACTTGTGCTCCAGACCCTTTACCAAGCTCTGCTGCCCATCTCTGGACTAGTTCCAGCACCTCAATGTCTGTCTTGAATTGAGGGGCCCAGAACTGAACACAGCACTCAAGGTGCAGCCTCACCAGTGCCCAGCACAGGGAGAAAATCACTGCCCTGGTCCTGCTGGTCGCAGTATTTCTGATATGGGCCAGGATTCTGTTGGCTGCCTCGGCCACCTGGGCACACTGCTGGCTCAGTTCAGCCAGCTGCCAATAATATCCTGCATTAGACTATTATTAAATCAACTTAGTGCTGATGATAATGATTTCTAATTTTGTAAAGCAGGTATGTCAAAGGGCCCCAAACAAGCCTCAACATCCCATGAGGATATTCCTGGTAAATCCTCCTTACCATATGGCCCACAGTATTGTCAATCATTTATTCAAAGTGCAGCAGAGTAATGGACTCTGTATGTCTTAAAGAAAACTTCATGAGCATAGGTTTTCAGTCTTTGATCTCAGACAGTCAAGTCCAGGCTAAAATGTTTCTATAATATTTTTCTGGTTTCATCTAGTTGATTTAACTTCAAAAATCACTATCAAATTCACCAGTCCCTTGTCCACATAGTCTCAGATCTCCATCCGAGCCTTGAATTTTCTGGGCTGTTTCCCATAAACGATATGACAGAAAACCATGGAATACAGACTAATGGTCTGGACACTTGTTAACAATACCATGCATTAGTATGTTACATGCCACAGCCCAGGACATATGCAAAGTAGTACAATTTGTTTTAATCCTCTTTCTGTGAGGGCTATGTATGAAGCTACACATTGCAACTTCAGCAGATCTGACTGTTTATCAGTGTGAAAAGACACAGTCTATTTCCCCATCACCTCTTCTGTGTGCTTTTCCCTGCCTTTCTCATAACTAGTGCTTTTTTGACCTGCCAGAGGAAACAAGACAATCTGGGGAACAGAGGGGAGAAAAGGAAGATTTGTCTTTCAATAGTACAAGCTCTTAAAACTTACTCAGACGTGATGTATAAATTCATCTCAAAATTAAAGCCTTGGTTAAAAGCACATACACAGTTACAGAATTTTTAGTGGGTACATAGTAAAGCAGCCCTGTGAATAACTTTCTCTAGGTACAGCATCTCTAGTACTGTTAAGTCATTTGATAGTCTAGGCATCCTAAACTGAACTTTTTCACTCAGATCTCACTCCTGTTTTGAGCTATGATTTTACAACACATCACACAGGCCAGAGTGATCTTGCAACATCTTTATGTGGCGTGGGACACCTTTCTTTGACAAACATACACAGCAGAATTCTAGAGTTGGCTTTCTAGTTATTTCTGGCATGTGCTTCACGTGCTGTAGGAAGTGTCACAGATTACTCATGAGATGCCTTCCACCTTAGCAGGCACACAGAATGGCTCTGTGAGTGCACTGGGGCTGCATTGCACAGCACCTCAAAGCTGTCAGAAAGGAATGGTCCTCTTCACTCTGCCTGTTTCCTCTTCTGCCTTCTTGGCTGATCCTGTTGCTTACCTTTGGAAAGTTCTGAATGCCCAATAGATTCTTTGGAAACCACTTTAATGCCAGAACCAAGAAGTGCTCATTTATGATTTCAAAGGGACTTAAACTAAGCTCATCAAGAGAGCGGCCTCTTCACAAGTTGCCTCTGATGAGACCCTCACAGGTCACCAGTCATTTGCCCTTCCAGTTCTTGAGAGTTCTGCGGCCTATTGGATGTTAGGAGCTCCAGCATTTAACTGTCTTTCCTTTGAACAAATGTTTTGTTATGTTTGAAACAAAAGTAATCATGTGTGTCAGATAGCTCAGAGCAAGCATTATCCTTAGCTGTGATTTCAAGATGAAAGACTATGCTTGCTTTAAAATAGATTTACACTCCTTCTCCTTGCTCTTGCACATTGTCCACCATCTCCCTTCTCCCATCTGCAGCAGTTCAGAGACCCTTCATGCAGGCAATTCAGCTTTTTATTTGAGCAAAAAATGTACTTGAGGGGTGTGTGTGTGTGTGTGTGTGTGTGTGTGTGTGTGTGTGTTAATTTTCTGGTAATTGAGTTAATTCAGTTTATGCGTCTGGCAAGGGCCAGCTGTCTGACAGTGGCCAGAGCTGGCACAAACAAATGTGTATGAAGATGAAGTCTTAGTCAAGGAGAAAGTTGAAAGGGAGAAGTAGAGGAAAAAAGTAGAAATATTTCAGCCATAGTGAGCTGTTGGACTGTCTCACCCACGTAGGTAATTTCATCCACACAGATGAAGTTTGACTCTATAAAACCACATGGTGATGTGGTAGACTTGGATTTTTCCTTCTCTTTTCTGTGTAAGCACTCTTAAGTAACATTCTTGTTGTATTCCTTTATTAATATACTGCTGATGTTAAGCTACTGATGATGTTAAGCTACACCCTCATGTATTAAGACCATTTAAAATACAAGTTATACGATATTTATAAATCATATATGATGAGGAATATTAATCCAAGCACCTTCCAAGATTTAGTGTCAACCTACAACTTTATTGTATAGAGCATACATGTGACTCATAAGCGGTAGAAGACTGATCTGAGGATGGGAGACAGACTCCCCCACCTTTCTGGTTCTGACTCACTCTTTATTCAATCTTCCACACCCCAAAAGCCACCACGCTGCTCCTCAGTCTGCAACAGAGATTGTCACCTCTTTGTAGAAAAAAAAGATATTCTTTTATAAGGTGTGTAATGGGAAATTCTCAAAAACCATTTACACCACATTATATCTTGATGGGTTTCCTAATTATTCTTATGAGAGGACTAATCATTCGCAGGCCAAACATGAACTATCATGCAAATATTCCTTTGGATCATGTCCTGAGTCTGCAGTCACTGTTCAACAACTGCACATATAAATTTATTTACTTATTTAACCCGTTCTATCACACTACTATTCTTCAAGCTCTTCTTAAAACTCATCTTTTCATCATGTTTTTTTCTTATTTTCAAAAATGCTGCTGTACTAATATGCACACAGTTTTATTGCCTGCGTTTTTCTCACTTTAAGTCTATGAAATCTTGTGGACAATTACTGTGCACTGACAGTGTTTTGTCAGGTATCATTTACCCATAGGTGCTGATCCACAAATACTAAATCTTAATATTACCATGCCTACAGCTTTTCCACTTGATTGACAAGATATATACAACACTTTTATT
This sequence comes from Manacus vitellinus, assembly GCF_001715985.3. Taxonomy (NCBI): domain Eukaryota; kingdom Metazoa; phylum Chordata; class Aves; order Passeriformes; family Pipridae; genus Manacus; species Manacus vitellinus. The sequence continues at coordinate 13,816,452 of NW_021939632.1, read as the reverse complement.
AGGGCACATCTACTTCCCAGTGTGCACATTATATTATAGTCATCTCTTCTACCTCCTACAGACAATACAATATTTCTATCCTTTGTATAGACTAATAAACTCAAGAAACAATTGGTTTTGTTATTATTTAAAATCCTCCACAAAAATTTAAGCAAGATTTTTTTAGATACTCCTACTTTTAACTACTTAAAGACTTGTGTTTCTTGTGTGTTTTGAAAGAGGTATCTGATTTCCCAGTCTCATCCAAATTACTTTGAATTCAGTGGCAGACTTTTGTCAATCAAATTTGAATCAGAATCACAGTGGTATCTTATCTGTTGATATTTTATCTGATTTATTACAATACTCCTTCAGTCTCTAACTTGCTTTTCATGTTATATAACAGGTTTTCCTCAGCAAATAATGATCTAAGTGAATTCCTTCTATAGGTGGGGAGTTTTAACTATTGTAAACCTCTATTTACTTTACATTTATCCTTACCTACAGAAGGTTTGAGACAACACCCTTTCTCTGTGACACAGGGAAAAAACTGAGTTTCAGAGGAAAAAAAAATAGAAAATACATAGGAGAAAGCTGCAGAAAATCTCTCCCTATTTTCTTAAAAAATGCTATGCTTATATAAAAAAACCAGTAGCTTAAGCACAGTAAGTAGTATAGATCTTAGTGAAGTCAACAGGTGAATTTCATTGCTTATTTATAGCCTGAAATTACACTTCCTATTGAGCAATATTATGTAGAACAAGCTCGAAGTACTGTTTATTGCTCAATAGTACTTTGTAACTTGAAGCCACAAAACTGAGAATACCACCACTCCCAGTGAAAAAAAAATAATTTACAGTGTACGTTCAAATTACAACATTCCCTTCATCTCCGGAACTAGACAGCCTTCGGCACCTTCCAACCTCTTGACTGGCTGGGCTCCTGCTGGAGAGCAAGCAAGCACACGTGATGCACACAACATGTTCCACTGAAATGAATGCTGGACAACTCTTCTGGCTGGATGAATGCAATATATCATTCAGTAATGAAGCAAATGTAAATAAGGTTATTAAAAATTAAATTCCAAGTTTGTCTAGATAAAATTTGAGTTTATATTCTATTACAAAGAAGAAATACTCCTGCTTACAATTATACTGTAAGTCGCCAGAGGTTCTTCCTTCCTTAAAAACAGTGAAATCTTCCCTATCCTCTCCCCCCAAAACTCAGTGGTAATATTGTGGGAGCATTTCCACTGTTCTATACAGTATTTATTTGCCCTTCGTGGGGCGGTTACTAATGTTTCACTTAGTTCTCCACATACTGAAACTAGCAAGATTTGTGTCACTGAGTTTATAAAAACATTACTGTTGGATGCTGTTCTCTCTGTCAGATTTTCCCATTACTTTTTAATGCCATTAGCATAAATTTACACTCCCAAATTTCAGGATTTTAAAGGTACAGTGTAGTGATGTTATTTTTTGCAATATTTAGCTCTGGTTAGAATATATTCACAGGGTAGATAAGCACTTCTGTGGCGCTCTCTCATTATCTGCATTTCAAACTTTACAGAAAGCACTGTATATTTCTTTCCTAAATTGACAGTTTAACAACTACAGTGGGTCTAATTTAGTTGATTTATTGGAATTACCCAACTATGCCAACAGCAAAACACAGTTCCAACTCCTCTATTCCTGCTGGCCTCAAGGAACAACCCTTGCACAGAAGACCCAACACACTAATTGTGTGGGATGGAAAAAATGATACTGTTCATTTTCTAAGTGTAATGGGAAACAGTTAAATGTCAGTACAAGGCTGAACTCTATGAAGTCAAATGTTCATATACCTATAAACAACAAAACAAAACAAAAAAGCAACACTGCATCATAATAATTGCATGTTATTTAGGCAACAAAATTAAGAATTAATTTAAAAAATATATTTTACAGAATAACTTATGCTAAGTCTGGGCTGAAGAACTGCATTTTAATGGTGCTAATGGTGCTACATTTTCTCTGGCACAAACCCCATTCCTGGATCAAGCTTCTGTGGTATTGAACTTTCCTTTCTCCTCTCGGGACATGGGAGAGAGCCAAAAGAGAAACTTTCCTAGGGCAGCATTTCTGGCATTTAGATTCTCAACCTGCATAAATCCAGGCTGCCTATGAAAACACACCTCTCAAATATTACTCAAAGTACACAGCAATCCTACGCCAGGGTAAACAAGGTCCTACAGGAAAAAGAAAGCCCAAACCGATACGTAGCAGTTTTGGCTTATTACAAGGGACTCTTTGTCCCTTCCCGGGGAGTGCCGCTTCCCTGAACCGCTCCGTCCTACACCAAGGACCAGCCGCAGCGCTCCCGGCTGTCACCGCTGTCCCGCTATCGCCCGCGGGCCGCCCGGGGCTCGCCGCCGCCCCCCCCGTCCCGGGCAGCGCCGGCTCCTCCGCAGCCCCGCGCCCGCCGCCCCGGCCCTCTCCGCTCAGCCCGACCCGGGCCCGACGCACCAATGCCCTGGATGAAGACGAAGCCCGTGACGACGAGGACGGGGTGCCAGTTGAACTCTCCCGCGCCGCCGTCCCAGCTCAGCCCCTCGCGGTAGTGGAAGACCCAGACGAAGGAGAGGATGACGGACACGAAGCCGACCAGCAGCGCGGAGGCCAGCAGCGCCAAGAATCGCCCGTAGTCCTCCATCTTCCGCGCCTCGAGTGCGGCAGCGAGGCGCGGCGAAGTAGGGCGGGCCGGCGCCGGGCGGGGTCGGGTCGGGCGGCGGATGGGACGGGACGGACGGACGCGGAGCCGCGGGGTCGGGAGCAGGGGAGCAGGGTGGCACGCGGCCTTCCGCGCCCTCCGCCCTGCGCGCCGGCCGCCCGGCGTCCCGCGGCCGTCTCAGCGCTGCTTTTTACGAGGAACGTATTGCCATTTTTTTTTTTAAGTTTTCACAAGCTGTGAGTGTGCTCTCGGATTCAGAACCGCGCCTTAGAAAAGAATTTTCTGTGTCAGCCTGTCCCTTTCCAGGGTGGCGGCCCCACTGCGCTCCCACCAGCAGCGGAGTAAAGGAGCTGATAGTCGGGGGTTTTGTGGGGGAGCCTGTAGTGGACGTTGGGGAATTTAGAGACCTGCCATAAAGATAAGCCACTACAGCCATAAGGACTTACAGATAAAGCAGGAGCGCTGCTGTGACGAAGAGGCAGACAGAGCATACAGAAAATATAGAGTTGGAGGAGCGCACTTAAAGATACTGATGGATTTGGCTGTACTTGGAGCACGGCTTGCCATCATGATCGTCCCCTTCCAACTGGATTCGAGTGCTGCAAATGTAGAACAGATACTAACCGGTTTCATATATGGAATCTGGCCTAAGTATGCAGGAGGATGTGGACATTGTTCTGTTGAATAGCGTAAATATATCAAATGTCCACTAGCTAAGAAGGGGAGTGCGTGAAACTTAAGACAATTCCAACAGGTATGGAAGGACCCATTGCAGGGAAGTTAGAGAGTAAAAGAGAAGGAAATAAAACAGAATTGCATTGTGTTTCACCACCAAAAACTGTAACGTTTGTTCTTTATCTTATTTGAGTATGCAGAGCTTAGTTTACATCCTATTTGTTTGAGTACATCCCTCATCTAATTCTCTAGGATTTCTCTAGGATTATATTGTTCCTTATTTGGGCATTCTAGAGTGCTGTGAACAATGTTTCTGTTTCTCCTATCAGTAGGAGGCTATGCCCAAACATATATTCAGCACTACTTTCTGGTATTTGATTAGCTTACTTTTAAAATATACATATAGTATCAAAATACTGATTGAGAGAAAAGAATATTTTTTTTTTTACTCTGACTAGTCTTTGAGCTGTCTGGTATCTCACACTCAAATTGAGGCCTAAAAAAATGAAAGGAAACAGTTTTATGGAACTTAAAATAGTTTCAGTAGAATACTGCCAATTCAAACACCATACTTATGAAAGTGCTGGAAACATCTACATAGAGACATGAAGACCAGGCCAGATTGGAAGAGGATGCAAATGTATTTCTTCATTATTCTCTCTAACCTCTTAAAAATAGATGCTGGGCTCTGACATTTTAAAGAAAAGCTTCACTTGGGCATCAGTTGTTTACAGATGTTTAGCTTTAATTTGCATGGATTAGGTGTGACCTGCCCTCAGGATTTAAGTGGTTGCTCATTCTAGTCGCAGTGGGAACTAGAACTGATAACACCGATACCATTAAGTTTCACAAATTACAACATCTCTGAGAAGCAAAGATCTAAGCCCTGAATCTCCTGATGAATGCACTTCCAAGGACACCTGATTGTGATTGAGGCACAAAGTTCGTCTCAATATTATGGTCATAAAAATTTTACTAAGTTTTTTATGGATTGTTAAATGAAGTGAATCTTTTATTCTTTATGTGCAAACCAGCATATAGTAAAACCATAGCTCTGCCTACTTGTACACAAAAAATATCATGTGGGTTAAACAAAATGGTACTTATATGCTATCAGTTTTGGGGTATTTTTCTATAATTATTTGGAATTCTTTACTCACCATCTTTTGAACAATCAATCTTTGTTATATTTTTTTTTAAATAGCATTTACTTAAAGAATATTGTAAAACCTTCAGATTGGTGTTGAAATTTTACAGATAGCAAAGCATTATTTTTATGGTGCTTGTCAGTTCCATGGAAGGAATTGCAAAAATATTACATAAAATTCAAAAATAAGGATTCACAGGCTCCAAAATGTGTCCATTCTTTTCCAGTTATATGGGGTGGTCTAATAAAATTACTCTTGTCTCTGTAAAGCCTAAAAAATGATGCAAATATTTATTTTGATTTACCTTCTATGAACCTAAATCTCCCAGCTGCAAAATACTTCAAGTTCCCACTGATTTCAACAAGCTTTCATTACATCCAGTACCCCAACAGTCCCATATAGAAACCTTCTACCCAAGTGGATTTTACTTATGCCTAAAACTATATTTCTCAGAACACTTTCATGAATTCCTATAGCTCAAACCAGTTTACCCCGTTAAGCAGCAAATAACAAGAGCAAATGCAAAATTTTATTGAACTGAAAAATGAGGCCCAGTTTTGCCAACTAACCATGGATGAATTTTTTTAAAAACAGAATTGAAGAAATGTGAAAGCTTACAGATTGCTACGTAAACCAAATCAGAACAAAGTGCAAAATAAATTCTTAGACAAAGTCAAATGTTCTTTATGGAACATCTGTAATGCAAAGAGGATTAGTAATTTCTGCCTGTATTTTTCCTTGTATTCTGTTCTTCTACCTCTTCTTGCCCACCTGATGCAAATGTCAGATTGGTCTTGAATCAGAAGCAATCCTTAGCACAGCTACAATGTCCAAGTGGATTGCATGTTTACATGGGAGTGGGAACTCAACATGATACAGCTGACTGCTGAGGGCTGAATGATAATCTCTTTGGAGAGAAGGGCAGGATGGGCACTCTTTTAATACTCAAAGTAGATCTTATCAAGAAAAGTCAATCCTTCCTTATCTTTTCATTTCCTAGGCACTGACTGGAAAATTCCACCTTGGCGTCTGCACACCTGTGCTTATCAAATACAAATAGAATCATAGAATCAGCTAGGTTGGATGGGACGTCTGAGATCATCAAGTCCAACTCTTGATCCACTACCGCTGTGGTTGCTAGACCATGCCACTAAGTGCCACATCCAGCCTCATCTGAAAAACCTCCAGGGACAGAGAATCCACCACTTCCCTGGGCAGCCCATTCCAATGCATGATTACCCTCTCTGTAAAGAATTTCTTTCTAATATCTAACCTAAACCTCCCCTGGCACAGCTGAAGACCTCTTGTCTTGCTGGTAATTACCTGGGAAAAGAGACCAACGCCCACCCGGCTACAACCTTCTTTCAGGTAGTTGTAGAGAGTGATGAGGTCTCCCCTGAGCCTCCTCCAGGCTGAACAACCCCAGCTCCCTCAGCCTCTCCTCATAGGACTTGTGCTCAAGTCCCTTCACCAGCCTCGTTGCTCTTGTCTGGACTTGCTCCAGCACCTCAATGTCCTTCCTGAACTGAGGGGCCCAGAACTGGACACAGCACTCCAGGTGTGGCCTCACCAGCACTGAGTACAGGGGAAGAATCACTTCCCTGGTCCTGTTGGCCACACTGTTCCTGATCCAGGCCAGGATGCCATTGGCCTTCTTGGCCACCTGGGCACACTGCTGGCTCATGTTCAGCTTCCTGTCAATCCAAACTCCCAGGTCCCTTTCTGCCTGGCTGCTCTCCAGCCACTCTGTCCCCAGTCTGTAGCGCTGCAGGGGGTTGTAGCGCTGCAGGGGGTTGTTGTGGCCAAGGTGGAGGACCCAGCACTTGGCCTTGTTGAACCTCATCCTGTTGGAATCAGCCCAACTCTCCAGCCTGTCCAGGTCCTTCTGAAGAGCCCTCCTGCCTTCCAGCTGGTCGACACTCCCCCCCAACTTAGTGTCATGTGCAAATTTGCTAATGGTGGACTCAATCCCCTCATCTAAATGATCTATAAAGATATTAAACAGAACTGGGCCCAACACTGATCCATGAGGGACACCACTAGGGACCTGCCACCAATTGGATGCAGCACCATTTACCACCACTCTCTGGGCCCGGCCCTCCAGCCAGTTCCTAACCCAGCACAGAGTGCCCCTGTCCAAGCCATGGGCTGCCAGCTTTTCAGGAGTATTCCATGGGAGATGCTGTGAAAGGCTTTGCTGAAGTCCAGGTAGACACATCCACAGCCTTCCCCTCATCCACCAGGTGGGTCACCTGATCATAAAAGGAGATCAGGTTGGTCAGACAGGACCTGCCCTTCCTAAACCCGTGCTGACTGGGTCTGATCCCTTGTCCATCCTGTAGGTGCTGTGTGATTGCACTTAGGATGATCTGCTCCATAACCTTGCCAGGCACTGAGGTCAGGCTGACAGGCCTGTAGTTTCCCGAGTCCTCCCTCCACCCCTTTTTGTGGATTGGCATGACATTTGACAGCTTTCAATCATCAGGGACCTCCCCAGTGAGCCAAGACTGCTGGTAAATGATGGAGAGCGGCTTGGCGAGCTCTTCCGCCAGCTCCCTCATCACCCTAGGATGGATCCCATCTGGTCCCGTAGACTTGTGGGGATCCAAGTGGCTCAGAAGTCGCTGACTGTTTCCTCCTGGATTACAGGGGGGCTATTCAGGTTCTTATCTCTTTCTACAAGCTCCAGAAGCCAGCTGTCCTCAGGACAACCTGTCTTACTGTTGAAAACTGAGGTAAACTGAGGTAAAGAAGGTGTTAAATACCTCAGCCTTTTCCTTATCTTTGATAACTATATTCCCACCTGTGTCCAATAAAGAATGGAGGTTTTCCTTGCCCCTCCTTTTGTTCTTGATGTATCTGTAGAAGGACTTTTTGTTATCCTTCGCAGAAGTGGTGAGATTAAGTTCAAGTCGTGCCTTTGTCTCTCTAATTTTCTTTCTACATGACCTAAATATATTCCTAAACTCTTCCTGAGTAGCCAGCTCTTTTTTTCCATAATCGGTAGGCTCTCTTCTTTACCCTAATTTCCTTCAAAATCTCCCTGTTCAGCCAGACCAGTTGTCTTCCCTGCTGGCTTGCCTTTCAGCACACTGGGACAGCCTGCTCCTGTCCTTTCAAGACTTCCTTCTTGAAGCATGTCCATCCCTCTTGGACCCCTTTGTTTTCAAGGGTTGTTTCCCAGGGTACCCTCTGAGCCAGTCTTCTCAAATAGGCCGAAATCTGCCCTGCGGAAGTCCAGCGTAGAGGTTTTATTGATGGCCCTCTTTGCATCCCTGAGTATTGAAAACTCTATTATTTCATGGTCACTGTGCCCCAGACGGCCTCCAACCACCACATCTCCCACCAGTCTCTCTCTATTTGAGAACAGAAGGTCTAGTGGGACCCCATCCCTGGTAGGCTCATTTACCAGCTAGAGCAGGAAATTATCTTCTGTATGCTTTAGGAATCTCCAAGATTGCCTCTTCTCCACTGCGTGGAGTTCCCAGCAGACATCCGGCAGGTTAAAGTCACCCAGGAGAATGAGGGTTGGCAATTTTGAGACATCTGCTAGCTGCTTGTAGAATAATTCATCACCCTCATCATCCTGGTTGGGTGGTCTGTAACAGACTCCCACCAGGATATCAGCCTTGTTGGCCTTCCCCCTGATTTTGATCCACAGGCACTCAAACTTATTGTTACTGACTTCAACTGATTTTGTTGAAGTAGAAATGCTGGAAGTAGGCTGCTTTAGTCCACAAAACAAAATGTTTCTAAGACAGTCATAAAATCAAGCCAGCTTCCAGGCAGCACAAAGAAGGGCAGTGGCATTATAAAGGGCTAAACTAGGAAGAGCGTGGTGTCAACATGCAGTTTACTAAATCTCCAATGCCCCAGAGCATGGAAATGTGCTGTGAGCATGCTGCAAGGTGCATGTTAGAGGCAGCCAACACACACATTACATACCCAAGGTTGAGACTAACTTCAGATATAATCAGGAAGACTGCTCGTGTATGAGTCTAAATGTGGAGCATCCAAGTAAACATGTTCACAGAATAATTTTCCTGTTTGTCTGCTGGCAAACAGCTCTCACTGGGGGCTGTCTGGAGAGCCTGCAGTCCTGTCATGTGGAATGCATTGCTTCTCCTGCAGCATCTCAAGTAAGCCAGAGCTCTTTAACCACTCAGTGGAGTAATACCAGTGAATTTTAGATTCGCATTCCATGCTTCCTTTTTCTCTTCCCGAGAAGAATGTGCACTTACTCTTCCTTAAAAATATATTCCCGAGAACTCAGTTTCCTTCTCCACACAGGCATTTGTACTCCCAGTTTACTAAACGAGTTATTAAGCTATACCAAGCAGTTCTTAACAATTGCATCATTGTAATTCTTCACTCAGCTAGGATACCTAGTTTTTTTTATTAAAAAAAAGAAACCCAGCCTATTTTTGCAGTTCATGTAATCTTTTGTTAGCCGAAGAAAACGCTTTAACTACTTTAAATTTGTTCAATCTATAAACATTAGAATGCATTGAAATAAAATTGTTTTGGAGCTCCTGAAGGTTATTTGGGCCATCAGTTTGTAACTTCAGTAAAGTAGAAATAAATACTAAAGTTATAATTGCATAAATGCCAAGTGTAGTAACCAGAGAACTTCAAGTGATCCTCTCTGAAAATCTAAGATTGTGAAATAGCTGCAAAAAAATATGTTCCCTTAAATATCTCTAACTGATTTAAATACTGGAATTCTTGTTTTCTTCTTTTAGTACTCATAACATATCAGTCTGTGTATCAGAGACACCTGAAATCATGTTGATTCACTGCAATTATTATTGGTGAGCCATTGCAACATACATATCAGATCAATTCACACATCTTCCAGAAAAAAAAAAGCTCTTTAAAAGTTTTGTACTGTGGCTGTAGCAATACTTGGCAGTCAGGAAAGAACTCAATTGCTGTTCCAGGTTCTTTTGTGGTTCAGACTTAGAAAACCACATTTTTACTACCTTTTCCCCTTTTTTGCTCTTATCATTTAGATTTTGTTCATTCTGGCAACAGCAAAAAGCTTGTATCATACAACACTACGTGAAATCCAATGTGAATTCACTAGTTCGTGATCTTTTTACTTCCTAGACCAACATTTTGCCATTTGCAGGCAGAGTGCCCAGAGATCTTGCTTTGAGCAGCTGACAGCAGTTCCTCCCAACTGTTCTTTCAGGAAACAGCCTACATGCAGCCCTATGCAGATGTCCTTTCTAGCAGGTATTCCTATTAACAATCTTTATCATAACTGGGAAGCAAATTCATTTATTAGTTGTTCCATCATGTGGGATAGCTGTTACAGTTCCATAAGGGAAACAAATCTCTTGCTGGTGAGTTTTTGGCAGTCTTCAGTTAACGTTAAGTAATATAAATGCTATTTTTCTCAATAACAAAAGGAAAATAAAATACAAAATGGGAATAAAATGAGCAAGAAACTGTGCTGCTAAAGTAACTGGACATATCCAGAAACAAACAAACAAAAGAATAAAGAAACATTTCTCCACACTGAAAATGCAGAAAGTTTGGGTGAAATCACCTAACTGGCAAAAGTGAGTAAGATCCCTTCAACTCTATGTTTGAAATACACATTTGAGTCTTTATTCACATTAACATTTCACATATATATTTACATCTCTCTATATACATATATATATAATCTTCTCCTTGCGCATCTAGTGCTAGTGAAAATAATAGAAGCATGAACTTTTCAGCTTTGATCTTCTATTAAATATACACTTGAGATTGCATTTGAAATAATTAATTGAGGCTTTGTCTGCAGACTCTGGAAGCCATGGCATGAGTGCTAAGCACCCTCTGAAATACACAGGAAGTAAGGGAACTCACAATTTCATGCCAATAGTTCCTTAGTCTGACTTTTGTAAAACAAAAAACTATCAGTAAATGGGTTTCTTAATCATTAAGCTACTGCCTATGAGAAGAAAATTTTACTCTCTAGTTTATTAATGTTAATTTCTGAATTTAGAAATGGGAAATAAAACTACATTTGAAAAAGTTACTTCTGTTTTTTCAAAGCTTTTTTTCCCCCCTCTTTTCTTATACTAATGTCACATTTTGGTGTTTGCAGATAATTATGCTGGGCATGTGCACAAGAATATTTTTTCCTCTGTAATGGAAACCACATGGGTTTCCTCAGAACTTTTCCACTTTACAAACACTGTTACTCTTTAGCACACTGAATTATTCAGATTGTGTAGGAGATTTCCAAGCATATAATTTACATTATGAAAAAGAGAAACCTAAATGCTCCAGAATCATCATAAATGGACATCAAAATATAGGTCTACAAGTCAGATCTAATGCATTAATTCAAATTATCAATTTGACACTGCACAATAGTACACCCCTGCCAGCAACAGTGACCAAAAATGCCTACATATGAAGTCTCCTGGCAAAGTAGGTTTTTTCTGGTGGATGAGTTTAAAAATGTAACTTCAAGTAAAAGGAGCTGATTCAAGTGAGCTGCTACCAAGCATGCAGGTATTTTTATTTGGTTTAGATACAGTTATTTTTTTAACTGTAAAAAACTACTGGGTTGTGGTCAGGATTTTCCTCCCATTTAAACAGAAGTTTATTTTTAGAATTTTCTGGGTCTCTGCATAGGTACAGAAGGCAACTCACAGCTTGATTCTGTTTCTTTGGTGTGTTCCAGCCCATTAGTAAGTAGGGTGTGAAGACAGAAGTGCTCAGGCCTAATTACTGGGGATTCTTTATTCTTAAATAGCTTTCAAGGTGTTTTAAAGCAAAATACTCCTGTTTCTGAATGAAAATGTCTATGTGTGATCTTCCAGGATGGAACATCTGCCATTATCTGCAGTGCAGCAACACGGCGAGTGTTTAGAGTGACAGAATTTCTTACCTGAGATCCCACAATCTTCATCCAAGTCTGGGCTGCCTTTTGGTCATTACAAATTGCTGCATTTTTGGATACTGATGTACATTTATAGATTTACCAGAATATCAATTCGGAAGTCTGTACTAATTTAAGAATAAGCCACTGGGATGTATAGCAAACCCTTGAAAGCTAGAGCTGATCTACATGAACAGCACTTGCAGTATTTAATAAACAATGAAGTTTAAATGTCTTTTTCTAGGAGGAACTGCTTCAATAACCCAAACAGAAATGAGCATAAAATGCATCTTAAGTAACTGCTTGAGATTTGGGTCTTCTGCCTTATAGACTCATTACCTTCATATATTAGTTATGTAGTTACTTATAAAATAGCAGGTAATGGACAGGTGTTCTTTCCTGGACACTAAGCAAAAATTTATGGAAGCCAGGGTGGAAATTAGGTGTTGCTGCTGCCCTTTATTACTACTGCTGTTTCATTATCTTCATAAATGTCCATTTTGTGTTGTTTTTTCTTTCCACAATTGTAGTTCACTTCTCTTGCATTACACTTTTTCTAAAAACTCAAAATAGAAAATTTTTATCATTCTTCTAGAGCTCTTCCCTATTGCATCTTCTAGAATGATCCATGCTTAATTAGTAAAGCTTGGAGTAAAAAGAATATTTCCATTTAGAATTACCACGGTCATGATGATGGTGGTGGTAGTGAGAAATCAGATGTTGGTCATACCCTCCAAGAGCTATTCTCCTGAGCCCATCTTTGGCTTGCATTTGGAAACACTCTTTATCACCATGAAGGCTACAGCCTGAGTTTTGCTGTGGGTGCTTTTTAATTTAACATGAAAGCCCACACTCTGCAGATTCTGAATATACCACATGGCACTCCCATGCATCAGGCAGGATGCACACAGTGATCAGGGTGAGCAGCTGGGAGCTTTGGCTCAGACTCCTGACAACTCCTGACCCTTGGCACAGGGAGAACCAGAGAACTGCTATATGTATCTGTAAAAATATATATTAAAAAGACAGTAAACCACATAATTAATATTTCTCTTTAAACCAACACATACACAACCAGAAAACCTGCGTGATTTTATTTCTCACACAAAAGCAAGAGAAGGTTTTTGTCTAAGTGGTTTAATGGTAACACTGCAATTTTCATGCTACATATAAAATTTATCCTAGACAGTTTTATATACTTTGTTTAATTGACAGTCTATATTAGAGTTGCATAGGTAAAACTATGTAAGACAGATCACGGCAGATGGCAGATAATCAGTAAGTCCACATCTTTTTCCTTGATGTCCAGTATTTCAATCCTATTGCTGAAGAGAAGCAATAAATGCTGCACCTAGCATTAATGAACTGGTGAATACATGAAGAGCCATTATGGACTACAGGCAAGTGTACAGTGTTACAAAGAAAAAAAAAAAACCCCAAACCTCTTGTAGCAGTACAAAATGTTACAATTAAATCCTGCCAGAAAACAGTAGCTGACTACTTTCTATGTATGGAGTCCTTAAATAACATCCAAACTGAAGTCTCTGTAGTTGTTATAGTTTAAATATATTCAAAAGTTCTCCCTCCTTTTTTACAAAACACTTTCTGTTTTTTCATGGCTTGAACATTAATCATCTTTTGCAGTATCACAGACCATTTGGTAAACGTAACAACTGAATCTCCTGTTAGGCTTCTGTTCTATATGTAATACAAGGTCTTTGTCGAAGTAAACTTCATGACTGTAAGTCTGAAATGAGAAAAAAAAATTTGGATTGTAGTCTCTCTTTCCACAACTTGTTAATATCCATACCATTTTCCATGAGGAACAAAAAATATTTAACACTGGTGACCTCCATGATCAGGCAGGATTTTTGTGGGGATACACAGAGATTGCCCTTCCAGATAAAGGACAGCATTTTAAAACTTTGAGAGGTTTCTCACATACCTATTTTAGGCATCTAACTGCAATTAGATGCATCTGATTTAAGATACCAAGTTGCCTATGCAGTCAATGATAAAAGAGGTGCAAAGGTGCTGAAAATTTCAGACCATCTAAGTTGGATGTCCACCTAAGCTTGGACTGTATGAACAGCCCATTCCATCTCTCCAAATACACACACAGGGAGGTCCATGCTTAATTCTACGCATGAGTAGTTCAAGCTAAGATAGTGAAATTATTTACAAGTTGTAAAGTTAATCTGATGAAACTAGCCATAGGGTGAGTATTTAATTAGATAAATACTTTAGAAATACATAAGGACAGCCCTTTCCCCAACTAAAAAACCCAAACAAATCAACAAACAAAAAGAATAATAATTTCAAATAATAAAGATTTTCAGATAAATGAGCTACTGTCTGATGGAATACTTACAATTTTAGAGTTTGTAATTATTTTAGAGTTTGTAATTTCGTAATTATTATTTTTAATAATGAGATTTTATACAAATCTCATCCCTTGGCAACACTATTTATATATTTGCTTCAAATCTGAACAAAAATGGCAGGTAAACGAGTATAGGGAAGAGACAGTGTGAACAAAAGACAGGAATTTTCCTCACCACATCCCAGGACTCCCGGAATGGAATACTCTTAAGGAGAATCCCATGTTCATTACAATGAAAATCAAGGTGAGCTCTTCCATCAGCTCCTATCTGAGTAACTGCCACAGTGGATAATAAATCCAGTTCATCTTCATAATCCACGATTTTGAATGTCTTAGGAAAAACAAAACCTCAAGTTTAGAAATCAAACGTAAATTCACATTCCCCTCCACCTAAATTGAATAGCTCTTTTTTCTTTCTGGTGAAAGCAGAATTGGAAAAATTCTAGTTCTTAAGTCTTCTGGTCTGACAGAGAAAACTTTGGGACACTGATACCCAACAGGCATCTTTCCCAACACAAGTTGTCCAGTGTATTTCAGTGAAATTCCTTAAGCAGGAGAAAATAAAGTGATATTCTGAAGAATCCTAATATGCAAGTAGATGTATTTTTATATATAACGTACAGGATATAGAAAAAAGGTACTTCTAAAGTGGCAGAAGAAATATATTTAAGCTCTTGATGCAGACATGGTAGAGACAGTGTAGCTTAAAACCTTTACTGGTTTTGAGAGGATGAGTATATTAGGGTAATTCCATTCACATGAATATTTCTATATTCTGTTCAGAGCTCTCTCTTGCTCCACACAGAGTGTGTCAGTGAAGAACTGAGACCAAAATGTAAAGACTGTGAACTAACTTAATTGCCTTTATTTCACTGTGACATACTCTTTAAATTCACGCCAGTCTTCTTCTTCCATAATGTAAAAACATCTACTGGAATCCCAAGTAAAGCGTAACAGCAGGGGAAAAAAAGAGTGTGTAGACTATTTTTATTATGGTTAAAAGAAAAAGTGGATAGAAATGAACTGCAGACCCTTAAGGGTTATATTGGACTGTGCTGTAGTTTTACCGTATTCTCTCAGAAAAAAAGAAGTGACTGCCAGAAACTGATGCATTTTAACTGTTGTGCTTATGACAATTACAGCTCCAGCTCTAGATAGAGAGCTAAAAAATATTTTTCATAACCTCTTGAAGACTCAACACCAAGGCATGTGGCGTTTTCATTCTCAAGAAGCAGTTACTTAAAGGAAAAGTGTTAAATACCTTTTCCTGCAATCTAATCAAAGTAACTGGGAAAGGAAAATGCAGTTTAGACATATTACATCAAAGAAAAGAGGAACCTAAAGCAGAGAAAAAAAAATTTCTTTCATTTCATAAAATGCTTTGTAAGAAACATTTAAAGGAGATATTTGAATGGAGAAAAGAGTAATGGTTTGTCACATTAATATCTCCTTTCTTTGCCACTGAAGTCACATGGAGTTATGATGGTATCTTGGGGCATAAGAGCAGTTCTTGCAAGAAAGAGAAAATCCATAGCTCAAATGTCTTAACCAAGAAGAAAAGATGACAGAGCATTTGAAGCAATTAGAAGTTGAGAAGACAGACACAGAAAAGGAATAAAGAACTCAAAGACATACTCAAAGAACTCAAAGAACTCAAAGAACTCAAAGACATAGCTAATGGTTATACCCACTGCACCTGAAACAAGAATGACTTCTGGATAGCTAAGCATCTAAAATAATCCATGAAGTGGTCTTACTCACTGCATCAGTTACCTCTTGTTCTGGGTCATCATCCAGCAAGTTAAAACGCTTTTTCACCACTCGACCAGAAGCTGTTACAGTAACAGTGTTGTTCACCTTTGGAGAAACATAGAGAAGTGTCTCTAGACTTCAGAGCACTTTAGTTTCCATCTTTTTGACAATTTCCTATATTTTGCTTTCTGAGCTTGTTTTAATCTCTCAGACTTTGTTTCACTTGTTAGCTGTGCATCACCCTTGTGCTGCTATGGCTTCTTTATGAGGCTTCATGAACTCAGTGACTTTAATTGAGGTATTATTGATATTTACTCATATTCAGAAGTTCTCAGGATGTCCTGTAGAGGTGGCAAAGGTTCTCAGCTACCATAATTTTTAGAACAGAAGTGTCTGAAACTAAGATGCTGTAATGAGAATTGACACAGCAAAGTCACCATCAGCTTGTTTCTTAAACTCTTAGTTGCAGAAGATGGGAAAAGTAGCATCTTAAACCACCACGGCTGCTTCCACTGGGCTTCTTTACCACAAGAAACATTCAAAACTGGGTTATCAATGTCACAATGGAAGTCAAAAGGAATAGGCACAGCACAAACAGGATTAAAACTCATATTTCTTTGTTCTTACTGTAACAGAAGTTACTCAAACAAACCCTAAAAAAACAGTATGGCAAGTCATTAGATGACCTAGCTTTCAGTTTCTGAATTCAATGGAAGATTTACTCCTGAGTTTGTGTAGATTTTTAATACAAAAACCTTTTTCTGCAAAAGCTTCAAAATTTTAGTATGACCGATTTCCAGGCATCTTACAGTACTCAAACTAAAAACCTGCTAGTAGGTAAGACATAACCTTGTCTGCTGAAGCAAAATGACAGTTCCAGCCATTATAAAAAAATTTTCTTCATGAGTGTGCTCTTTAACCTTTTTGATGTTAGATTGTCTTTGTGATTTTACATCACAAAAGACTTCACAAAACAACTGAGGTGATTTAAGAGCTCAGTCCTACCAGTAGGTTTAGATCATCTCCTCACCACTTGATTCTACCTTTCTGCACTCTTCTGATCCACTGATGATTCAGTTCTGTTCTGCTCCAGTTCAGCTCACCAAGCAAGCAGACAAGCACTCACCTTTTCTATTATTGTAGTGCACTGATTTGGCTCACCAAGAGTTAGCTGAATGCCAAATCTGTCACAAGAGAGTGACAGGTGTGCACGGCCAGGAAAAGAAACAGACTTTTGGAAGCAACGTATTGTCTTTGTTGTCTTATGAAAACCTACCCCTAAGTTATGAGGGACTTGAAACATTTCTAGCATTTGTATGATCAACTTACCTGAGCACCAGAGAGGCACACAATTATCACTTCGTGGCGCCTTCATTTGAAGGAAATCTGTTATCATCTATTAAGTATGTTTTATATCCATGATACATGTGATACTGCACACCATAAAGAATGCTGAAAACTAAAGAAAGGGCTGGAGGTTTCAGAAATCTATCCTGAAAATGTTACTGTTTTCAAAAATTTTTTTAAACTCTGATGATGACACAGAATGTCTTTTAATAAACCTTGAATTGAGCCCATAAAACACAGTGATTACTCATATATGCAAAACCCCCATGTATTGCTCAAAATCATACATTGTGATCTCAGACACTAAACTCACACAGTTTTCTCTGTTGGCTACAATCGTAAAATCTTCTGCAATCTCCATTTGATCTGTACGATTTTTAACTTCCTTAAGCTTCAAGACTCTACAAAAGAAACAGAAATTACAAAGTCAGTCACGTATTCTAATCTGCCTACTGCAACACTTCTATATAATCTTTTTAAATTGTGTACATAAAACCATCAGAAATAAGTGTAATGGAAATCAATTATTTTTGTAATTTATGTTTATCAATGACATTTTAACACAGTGGTCCTTGAACATTTTTCATATAAAAATCTAGACTCTGGCCTCCAGTGCCCACATTCATCACATAGAAATCTGCAGATGTTTCTACCAGAACTTCTGACAAATTTAAGACATTTTACAGTTTCTATAGTTTAAAGAGTGTTTGGGCCTGCAAAGTGTCAAACTACTGAATTTGTGCAGTTATGCAACCTCTGCTCTGATGAAAATAAGATTTGAAAAAAAAAAAAGAAGCTCATACTTTATCAAATTTGGTCCCACGTGGATTATTCTACCTGACATATCTGGATGGAAATATATCCAGTCAGGTTCAAGTGAACAGCATTTCATATCCTGTATGCCATTTTTTGCCTGAAGAAGAAAAGGAATATTAGTATTTTGAAAGTCTCACAGATCTAATTAAAGAGGAAATACTCAGCTCCTCACTACATACCTCTGAAGGTTTTTAAGTATTGCTCCTAATCATGACCAGAAAGGATGGCAGTGGAACAATAATAATAACAACAATAATAAAAAGACTCAGTTCCAATTCTCAAGACATTCCATGGAACAGTTTTAACATTTTTAATATGCAATAAGCAATGACCTTGTATCTTAGCTATATATAATCCTTTCTCTCCTGAAACTAAGCAAAATGAAGATTTAGCCTACACTCTGCAAACACATCAACAATTTCAGCAATCTGAATATCCAAGACATGGGATGTGTCAAGACATGAGACAAACATTAGCACAAAGTTTGACTTGAGCTTCAAACCTCAGGCTTAGCCTCTTTTGTGCAAATTATTTGTGGAGCATGTAAGCCTGGGACAGATCGTGATTTCAGCAATCAGATGCAAGCTGGTTAAAACCTTGGGACTCTGGCAGTAGCTTTTTGTTGGAAAATTTAGCTGACATTGATCATTCAAATTTTCAAACATATGAACCCACACAGATAAAAACAGATAAGAAAGGATTGTACATGTCCATTTTAATCAAAATTGATCTTCAGCTAGAGTTGTGAAACAACAGTTTTGAAAATAAGACATAGGAGGGGAAATCATTGATTTGATCAGGCTAGCAAAAGAGATAAGGACATCTACAGATAAGACTTTAGTCAAGAACTCTGAACAGGCCTAGAAGCTGCTTGTATTACAGAATCTTCAGGTCAACTCCAGGTTAAAAATAAAAGCCGAGATAGAGAGCTCACACAAAAGAATATCTGAAGAACAGTACATAAAAATAATTAGGAATAGATTATACTGAGTCATAAAACCTTTCTAGGGACAGAGAGGGATTAAACTGAGCAATGAAGTCTTTCTAGGGAGATTCAGAAGGCAAAAATCAAAAATAAACTACAAACATTAAGGAAATTTATTCTGCAATTTCTTAAAATTTAAAATAATTCTTTAGTCAGCATTTGGTAGGCTGACTACGCAGAAGTGCATTAAGATGTTACAGTTTGCTGTGTACAGTTTGCTGTGTAGACCTGACAGTGCCACTATTACATTGGAATGAAGGAAATATGAGAAGCAGTACTAATTCAGAAGGAAACATTTTACACATGACTCCATGGGATAGCTGATTTGATACTCTGGGGTGATCCCTGCAAAAGCACCACATTGGAAAACAAGGGTATTATTACCTCAAATGCTACTCAGAATAAGAGATGAAGACAGACATGATACACATTAATTTCAGAGAAGCTGCTATCTGAATATATTACCAAAGTATTGTCTTTCAGAGAACAAATATGGAAGACTCCTTTATGTTTTTTCTTGTTAGGTGTGATGATATAATGCCAAGGGTAACCTCCAATTTGAAATGCATTCTCCAGAGAAGATGCTTCAAATAGCAAAGGTGGGGTATCTGCAAATATTCGGTAATGTTAACACCATTAGTAGCAGAACAATCATAATTCCATTGATCCTTACAATTCTAAATTCCAGTAAAGCTACTAATTGTTCAGAACTTTTGAAGACTGGTGGAAGTGCATTGGCTGTGAATTTTTTTCCAGCACCAGCTATGCTACCTCAGCTAACGTCCAAGCACAAATCTGCAGCTCCCTGTGGAGGGTTACTGCCTTCTCAGACGTTGATGCTGAACTGCTCTTCTAATACCTTTGACTTACTTCACTCCAAATGAGCTGGATGAGCAAAGACATAGCAAATAATTAAAATTAATCCAGTTCATCTGACTGAGAAAGGATGTACACATGAACAGATCAAAAGACCATATCAAAAGGGTCAATATTCTCTTGGGAAAAATAGCCATAAATAGCTGGAAACAGCAAGCAGCAGTCTCAAATAACAGCATTAAATGCAGAATCTGAATATTCTTTCTCCTTTTGCGTAATACAACAAAATAGTGTGGACCACAATGAATGCAATCTATAATCAATAAAAATATGGACATTTTTGTAATTAATGTTTTTTTAGTTTTCCTTTTCAGTTCAGTTGGGATAAATTATAGAGATGTAATATGCCTTTCTTACAAATCTTCTGTTTAGTAAATGAGAGAAGCATCTTTGAACGAAATGGACCGCACAGAACTTTACAACTTCTGACAACGAGCTAAATTAAAGCCATTTCTACAGCTGCCATAACTGAATCAATTTTAGACTGAAGATCAGCTCTTTTTAACAATACAAAGAAAAGCTGGGGAAAAAACCTGACAAAATGTGGAGAAAATCTGCAGTTTCAACAGGCATTTAAACTGGCAGAGTATAAAAACACAAACTGAATTACTGTGAGGAGAGCAATGTTCTTATCTGGACTCCTGTGTGCCAAAGGTTTTATCCAAATTTAGACTTGTTCTTATCCTGCTTAGTCTAGATAATTATCCAGGTTCTAGCCAACGGTGCTGAGATGTCACATGACATGAGATACTGTGTTTACAGAGTGCTTCTTGCTTCTCTCTTCTTCCTTTGTTCATGTTTCCAGCATCTAGATTGAATGGAATTAGTTCACTGCCAATGGAAATGAAGTCTTTCCTGAGATGGAAAGTGGCTAGTTGTCTAGCTGTCTTTTGGACTAACGTATAGGAAATGGGAGATTCTGTGCAAGATATAACAAAGTTATAAAAAACTCAGGCATCTGCTGAAAATGTAGGGAATATTGAAGATGGAAGCATAAGCAGAGGACCTACTGATATTAAAATCAGTCAGAAAATGAAAAATGAGTTAAGAAAATTTGTTAACATTTAGTCCTACCAACTTTTAAAATAAAATATCTAGCAAGGTTCCTCAAAAATTCTGGTAGATGGACTAAATGATACAATTAAATATGTATATGTATGGTACAATTAAGTAGTATATCAATCCTGAGCAGTATAGACTGTTGATAAAATATGCCTTTCTTTTTATGTTCATTTGGCAAAGATTTGCAAGATCATAGCCACTTAAACAACTGTGGTAATATCACTCTGCTGCCTCAACTCTCCTGCTGTGTCACTTGCTCTCGTTGCTTAACACCCGTTTTATTGTTTGCAAGTTCTTTCCCAAGTCTTGCCTGTTTTCAATCTCCAGTTGAGCTTCTTTGTTCACTTCCTTAAAACTTTCCACACTCATCTAAAATAAAGTCATAAAGTAGTTCATGGCAGCACTAATAAGTATTTGCTCTAAAAAAAAAAAAAATCTACAAAGTATCTTCTTCCTTGTTTTCTTATGAAATTACTGTATCCTCTAACAATAAATCAAACTAGTTTTAAGTTCTGGACCTTTAGAAGTTACATAATGAAGATTTATAGGTACTTTTCCATTCCTTCCACTGTGACCAAAATCAAATTCCTCACCAGTTAACAGGTGTAAATGAAGTGGTAAGTACATAATTTTGATCTCTATACACTTCTTTTTGGGTATCTCACACCACAAAAACAGTACTGTAATAATGGCCATCCCCTTCAGGCAATTTCTGTAGGGAGGCTAGGACTAAATAAGAAGGAAAATGACACACAATTAAGTTATAGTAAATACAAGCCTAAACTCTGAAATAAGATCTTAAGATCTTGCTCACTGAAGCATTTGGCCATCTTCTTCTTAGAAGAAAACAACTCGAAACCCACAGAAATACAAGTATCTGCAAAGAGCAGCCATGGCAAATGTGTGTCATGAGTTCAAAACTTCCACAAGCTCTTGCATAGAATTCAAGATCAAAAATGTTTTTTCCAGTACACTGGTTTTAAATCTCAAAACTAAAAACTACAATGATCTACAAGCATGTTTTCCACAGGGCCCATAATATTAAATGGAGGTTTCGCAGACTGAGAGAGAGAAAAAAGAGGAAAAATTTCCCTTTGCAGAAACTGAGACATCAATTATAGCAACCTACTACTTTGTGTTGATAAAACATTGCATTTTAACTGAAAGCCTTTACTGTGTAAGTCTGTATTTTATGTATTCCCTCATTTTTATGTAAATCTGGATGGTTTGTTTCTTATTATCTGACAGTTGAAGAATATAAAGATCAAAAGCATTTTTATGTGGACAATCACCTGTAAAAACATTTAATAGAAAAACCTTCAAAATTAAAGAACTAAAAGAATGCATTCTTTGATGTTTGTGAAACCAACTTTTTTTTTCTTTCTTTACTTTTTTTTTTTTGCAAGTGCCTTGAGTGTGAACTTGTGAGAATGTATTTTTGTTTCAAAGAAAATGTCAGTCTTTGGTCACTCATTAAGAATCTTAGCACCAAATTCTAATCTTAAATGCACCAACAGAAATCACTGTCTGATTTCAGAGAAATTATAGTCATTACACAAAGCAGAACATTTTTAAGTTAATGATTTAAGGCATAAGAATTGTTTTTAATAATTTGTTCTCAGGAGTTAATTTTACTGAAAGTGGCACATTTCTGACAACCTAGAATTACCAAAATGCAAGTCAGACAAATTGTATTCAGTTTTCTTAAATTTCCTCTGCAAATTAGATTAAATGTTCTCACATGTTTGCTTACATACCATGTACTGTTTCTAGGTGCTACTAGCAGCTATCCTAGCCCTTCCTCTTTCCCAAGAGCAGTTGTGTCTCAGAAATGAGGAAGAAGTTTCCATTTCATGCATTGCTTATGAAGTTTTTAAGATAGCTTAGTTGCTGTAATAGTTTTCTAGGTAGTCTTATATAATTATAATTGTAATTACAACTAAAGCAAAACACGTTTTTACTATAATGTAAATCCAGAAATATAGCTATGGCACAATATAAGCACAATAATTTTAATTTTCTTGGTGTGAAATAAGTAATAATTAAATCATAAAAGCCAAGATAATACAAAGATCATAATTACCTGTTATTTTAATGTTACATGGAAGACCAAATGGATACTTTCCAACAACTCCCACCTGACCATTCCAGTTGAATTCTTGTCCCAAATCAAATGGCTGTTCCATGAACTAAAATAACACACAACAATTTAGCTTTATTGATGCATATTTACTTACTGTTTAGTTTTACTGCTCCATTGCTACTGCATTCTTTATCCTGTAAGATACTGCTCAAGGTCTTATTTTCGAATCAACGTTCGATTTTTGATTGGAAGGATATAAACTCCAAAGGCGCCCTGCAGTTCTGTTTGAGATCAATCTTCCACACCCACCAGTTTTTGGCCTTAACAATCATCTAAAGCTACAGGCTAGGTGTGTAAAGAGGAGCACATCTGGTCTAAGGTTTACATAACTCCTCTGAAGTGCCCGTCTGACCCCCCCATGTTCTGCCACCTGTAACTAGTGCAGGCAGAATTTTCTGATAGTGTATCCGTTTACATCTTCTGACTATAAAGAAATTTAGGCAGGAACTCTATCCTTTGACACAATCCCCATGTACCTGTGCAGCATTATGTGAATATTTATGACTTGTTGCCCTAAAATAGCACACACTGTATGAAAACTTATGTATTTCATTACCTGTTCCAAAATGGCCTTGAAGTTATAGAGTCTGACCAGACCCACGCTATACATTACAATCAGGATTCCATTAGAAACAGCAACATCTGTCACACTATTGCCAAATATCTGGAATAAAAGGAAGCAAAATGTATTCTATTAGAGAAGAAATAATTGAGACAGTGCAAAATAGTGACATTATGTCCTTAATTTTGCAATCACTTTCATTTTTTATTCTGATCAAACCCTATGATCAGTGTTTTTTAAGTTCATAAAGTTTTCTGTAATTTATCTGTCCTACTGAGTTTCTGTAATACTTTGCACTGCTGTAACACCTAAGGTTAGATTAGTCATAATCTGCAAGCAGATTCATTCCCTAATCAGTTCTCAGTATATCTTTATACCATGTTACCCTGATATTATCATACATGAATAGATTATATTATCCAGCATGTCACAAGAATGTTAGCAGAACTAGCAACTCAATCTACAAGTCCTGATTTCAGATCTTCTTTCTTTATCACCAGGGTAAAATACTAGTCTAATCATAGCTCTTTGTACAGCTGTACCAAAACTACATTATCCAGCTGTCACAGAGTACAGCATCCTCTCTGAATCCAAATTAGACACAACATGAGAAGCTTTTAATAATTATGCAGTATTCATTTCTGCCACTGTTTAACACATCACTGAGAAACCCCCACAAACTAATTCTTCATATTTAATGAATAACAACATGTGATGTTTGTAATTTTTCCAATAGGTATGCTTAGAAATGTAGTTTTCATTTCTTTAATCTGACTATGTGAAAAAAGCAATTAAACCAGTTAAAACAGGCTTAAAAACAATTAAAAAATATAAAGAAACCCAAAAGATGCAAGACTCCTACATCTTAACACTATCAGTGATCTTGTGATCTGTTTGGTTCTGAAAGATATATTCAATCCTGAGACTTTGCCTTTTATTTAGACTCATGGCTCTTTCAATACATTTGTTAGCTTAGGTCCCAGTGTCTTCCAGACACAAACCTTAATACTCTTCCAACTCTGAAGTCTACTTTGTATCTTTGAGACCTTAGCCCCTCTGAATTCAGAATTTATTGAGTAACATTTCAGTAAAGCTGATGCATGAGATGCATTCTGCAGTGTTAAACAGTAACCCTAATCTAATATAATCTAATAGTTATATCAGGCCTGGCATTGCATTCATTGGTTGCTTCTGCTGCTGGGTGTATTCTCACATCCCAAATTCTGCCTTGCCATTACTCCCAGTTGTAACAATTTCTCTCATGAGTACTTGGCACAGACCCAGCCGAAGCATTACTCTTTCAGATGTTTTGCCTACTACGACCGTGATGATTCTGGCACGCCATTCCTAACCAGATTGAGCATACCTTTGATACTGGTAATATTTTTTCCAGCCCTAAGTACTTGCAGAACAATACACAATGCCCCCAAACTTTCATGGGCCCAAATGAAAAAGTTTAACCCCACACCTTCTCTTGCTAGCCCAATCCCAATTACAGGCTCAACCCAACCTAGCAGCAACTAAAACTCACTCATAGCTCTGGACCCTAAACGAGACTGTACCTCACAGAACCTTGAAGAGAGAGTTTGCATGTTTTTACTGTTCCATTTGTAAGCTGTATCCAGGGTTTTCTTGGCTTAAAATAGAACAGTAAAACTTGCCATCTACCTCTAGGCTTCCCAGTATACAGATTCTTACTTACAGGTTGCAAACTGAACTCAGAAAGGTTGTTTGCTCTTGACTGGTAAATCAAGACATATTTACATTTGTTATCCATTAACAGTGATAACAGAAGTTTGAAAAATTTGTAACTGTACAGAATTCATAGACTATTACTAGGACTGGGTCAGAGGCCTATCTGTCTTTTGTTAAAGAGGTGAAAAGAAGTCTACTTTAGGATTTGCTGATTCTTACAATTGCTCTAAATAAAGGCTAAAGTCCTTCTACATGTCAAAGAGTAACCCAATAACAGAATGCATTTGCATTTTCTCTGCCGGTCATTAGAATTAAGAATCTTGCCCCCAGCGCCCCTATCAGACACAAGAACACTGTTGCTAATTAATGTTTCAGCTGCTTTTACAAGCTGTAAGTATGGCTTCTGAAATTCTGAAACAAGTGCCTAAACTAGAACTGTCATAGAACTACAGTACGGATCAACTTTAACGGAGAAATTAACTTACCTTTTTGTTTATTTCTAGCATTCCAATGAAAGAAAGAGGTAAAACTTGGAATACAGCAAGATAAAACAATACAGACTGTTGTATTCCTGCCTAGAAAAGAACAATATTGAATATAGTTATTAATGGTAGGACACCTTGATCTTCTGCCATAATAACAAATTATAATGTCTCCATCTTTGTACTTGTACATTTTTTTGATCAATATTGTAAAATTGATGGTTTTTCAACAAACATACCTGCCGTGCTGCTGCAGGGAGCTTATTCTGAATTGTCTTTACAACCATTACCTCTTGAGGAGTATCCCAGCTCAGATACCTATTTGTGATAAGAAAGGCCTATCTTAATCACGTAAAAAACCATTCATTAGTAAATATATTACTTCACATAAAATGTAATCTGCTATAACTATGCAGATGCCTATGCCCAGGCAAACTTCAGTATTTGATTTGAAAGAGGTGCTCAAGATGTTTGCTGTTTGCAATAGTGCAGAACCCACAGAAGTAGGGATGGCTTATTTCATACAGGATTGTGAGAAAAATTTGGAAAGCATGAACACTTCCCATCTTAGTTTTTCTCCTTCCTTTCATAATCACTGCCTTCTTATCCTTCAGCCTAAAGGAAATAATTTCTTCCGAGAACTGAAAAAAAAAGCAGCAGTTTACCAGAAGCAGTAACTGCTCTGCTTTAAAAGAGCAAAATGGAGAAGAATGTTAGCAAGTTCAAAACAGCTCAAAATTTAAATGTGTTTTTTGTATGTTTGTTGAGGTTTGTTCTACAGCTCTTAAAGGTCCTTTCCTGGTATGTTGCCATTGCAATATTAAAGGCTGTAAAGTTGTCAGAGAAAAGCAAATAGTAGCATAGGTTTTGTGGAACTTGATACCAAATTTAAGACTATAATACTTAAGTTGATAAAATTCTTCTACAGGTAAGAGCATGCAGGAGCAATACTCCAGGTAACATTCTAGACTAACAAACCTGTAGTCAGCCACAGGATGGTACTAAAATAAACACGACTTCCCTTCTCCACTATAATACTAATGACTGTTAATTATATAAAGCCTAGTTGTTGTTTAATACCTGAAGGACTTGCAACAGGAACCAGCAAGGTATATTTTTTCCAGTACTTCTCCACTATCAGCAGAGAGACGTAGAAGCCAGTTCTGCACCGTCAAGACTATCAGGGAAGCTTTATAATCTGAGGGACTTGGTAACATTTCCCCCTGCATAAAAAAAAATTATTAGAAAAATAGTTGTACCAGGAGGATACATAACATTTGGACACAGTCAGAAGAACACAAAACTTAATACACATTCCTCAAAAGCTAAACGAGGAAAGCAGCCTGCTAATGGCATCAGCATCTCTAAGATCATGTCCATGCCAAATAATCATCTATCACATAAATAATCTGTTGTCACACTTTTTGCAAGACAGTTACCTTTTCTAGAAAAGACATCTTTTAAAACTTCCTTGCCTTGCAAAAAATTAAGTGTAACTGCTTATTGATCTATTTGATACCAGTCTTGAAGAGAAAATTGTTGAAGTATTGCAAAATAAGACATTCAATGGTAACTCAACAGTAACTGCTAAGAAAAGTATTTACACTGCTTTATTTTTATGCACCTCAAGGATTGGCCTAATATTTCTAAGATCTGTGGACACTGGATGGGAGAAAAACTCCTTGTGGGGGAGAGAAATTATATAATATATTAATTAGAAACAGCAGAACATATTTTGGGCAGAGTTGCTTCAATGGGCCTTCAGTGCATCTGCTTTTTCATTTTTTTAATGTGAACAGATCTAGTGAAAACTAAAACTCCCAGCTACTGCCCTTGCTATTTAAAAAATAAAGAAAAATATAAACAGAATCTATTTTGTAAGGAATTAAGAGTTAGTTGCATAAGCATAAAGGCATAAAATCTTCCATGAACACTTACCAGAAAAGCATTTGAATGCACTACTGAGAAATGCAGAGAAGTATACCTCCAAATGTTCAGTTAATATAAATCAGCACATGTTGCAAACCTTTAATGAGCTAACTCCATGAAACATTGAGAAAGTAGTTTGCAGGGAAAGAGTGCTCTATTCTAAACATATTTCACTGAAATATATTCATTTACTATTTTGCACAACAATGCTCTAGTAAAAAATAATCTTACCAGTGGGCATTCCAATAATAAAGCATCTTCTATTTTTTCTGACTTAGCACACTTTGACTTTTGATAAAGTATTCTTGGGGCTTGTGCAATGCTAGAGGAAAATGATGGATAATCATTAGTCTGTTCTGTAGACCACATTCTATCAACAAGTCATTTCATACAGTCTTATAAATCCTGCCTTTTCCTTAGGCAGATCAGAAATCTAAAGTCTTATTTTTACTCTGTAAATATAACTGAAATTTCTCTCAAAATAGGGCCTAATAAACAATAGTTAATATAATGTGACATTTAAAAGCTAACCTTCTCTATATCTCCTGGTTTGGTGTTATGGTTTGGGTAGGGGTTTTGTTTGTTTGTTTTGGGTTTGTTTTTGTTTTTTTTTTAGTAACAAACTTAATAGTAACACTCTTCCTTTAGTGATAAACATTAAAAAGAAAGCATATTTCAGAAACTAACGATCATCCTGGAACCTTCCCCTTGAGTTCTTCCAATGTTGCCTTTCATAACATAAAGGTTCAGATATTTTTAAACAAACCCTACTAACTAAAATGAAAGCTTTGTACTGTGCATAGTTTTCCCCTCTGGAAGAGGATGAGACAAAGATAAACCTGAAAGATGTTAGACAGGTTAACCCAGTACTGAAAGCATTCAGACAATGTAGGAATAGAAGTAGATTTAGATCTCAGCTGCAAGTGATAGATTAATTTAATTAACTCTCAGTGGTTTACACCGACAGAGTAATTTGTCTTCTATGTATCATATGACTTCTATGTCTCAAAACTGCTCTGACCACAACTTACTCAGCAATGCAGTTCTCCAAGACCATGCTACTTCCCTCACAGGAGGGACGGGCAAGGACAAGGGCTGGTGTAACAGATTTCCCGTCCTCTGCCCTGCCATATGCTGCCTCCTAACCTGTGCTTCTGCAACTGATGATGGAATAAGAGAGTACATCAGATCAGAGAACTGATCTGCAAAATAAATTAGCAAAAACCAGCACATGCTCTGCATGCTGTACTTTCACATGAAAAATAATTTACCTATTTTATACAGAATTCATAGACATGAGGCTTGTTACGTTGCCTGATTTTGTGACACACTCTAGTACACTGCTAGTTCAGATTACAGAGAACTACTGTTCATTTGGCTTTTCAGTGCCAGATTATAAAATGGTGATAATCTTCCACTCTTATTAAAGTACTCTGAAAGCTGAAGTTAATACAGCACCAGTAAGATCAGACTTTCTTTTATCAAAGCAAGTGTCACATTAAAATACAAGGGCATCTAAATGTAATTCAACAGAGATTTATGCTCCTGGTTATTTCTTGTTCCTAGGTAAATTCCAGTCAATTCATAGCAGCTATTTGAATGAGTAAAGTTAGCAACATGTCTAACACAGAATCACAATCTCAAAACTGTCGGGGTGCCTTGTAATTGTAAATTTATTACCTGCTAATACAGCACTGGTAATTGTCCATGTATATTCTTCCTCTTTCATATGCAATAGGAGATGCAGAATGAGTTGTCCAAACATTCTTGAATTTAGTACTTTCCTGAAACACAGTAGTTGTAATAAGGATGGCTTTTGTAACAAACTTTGCTTCTGGAAAATATTTTATTTGGCTCCTGCAGCTTAACAACTTACATGAATTGAAACTTTATAGTTGAAAATATAAAAGAGATTCTTATTTGTTTTTTTTTTAACCAAATTAAAAGACTTTTCTTAAAGAAAAATTGTCTTTTTTTTTTTTAACCAAATTAAAAAGATTTTTTATTACCTGTAATGGACAGCATGGGTGAGGGACGTTCTGTCATTATCTTACCTGCATTGAAGCTGGCAACTAAACTTTCATGGTGACTTTTGAAATCAAGAACTAAACTCCCCAGAGTTTAAATATGCATAGAATTCTTTTATATATAATTAATTGTATTTATTGAACATCTAATTCCATTTTGCCGGCCGTGTTTGGTGTGAAAGGTAGAAAAATGTGTTTGCAGTTATTTGCAAAAAGCGCCTGAAATGTTAATGGAATAAACTGCTTCCATAAAAGTTTCTTGCATGCATTATAGGTATCAGTAGCTTTATACCATTAACAAGGTTCTAGTCTTGCAAAAAAAGTGTAGGTCAAATGTACTTATTTTTATTTCAATAAACTTTGCATGCCCATTGATCTAATTGCATTAGAACACACTTCAGCTGACTTCCAATAAGCATATTTTCAGTATAACATAACTGCCAATTCCCTTCCACTTCCAATGTATTCCTATCAACTACTGCATGGGAGCAGTAATCATTCTGATTAAAAAAAGAGTTCAGTTTCTAATTGGTTTAATTCCTTTTTTTTATTATCCCATCAATTCACTGATTGGTTAGGGTTATGTTTACCTGAAGAACTCTGCTGACTAGCTTAGTTGTGAGAACTCCTTTCAAGTTTAACGTTGATGCTCTCTTAAGCACTATGAATTTAATATTGGTATTAAATATGAAGCCATTTTAGGGAAATAAGTGCTATAAAATCTCACAAAAGCTTATTTATAACACAATTATTAGATTTACAGGTGCTTCTGCAGTTTTTGCACAGCATAATCGTCTCTACATTTCTAGGTCTGAGACTCGAGAAGTAAATTTAACCATTTCTAACTCTCCTCAGTAAAACTGCACATTTTTTTCCCCCCAAACTTGTTCGTCAGCGTGACCAGGGACTTCTCAAACACCTGGGCTAAGCACTGACACTCAGTCCCCCCGACTGACAGCCAGTACCCGCAGGGATTCAGCCAGCGCCGAAACGCCCCGCTGTTACCTGACACATGATCTTCCTGAGGAGTCCCAGGTTTTTCCTGTGGGCGACACCAGCATCCCTGGCATAGAAGCCGTGGGCCCTGCGGGCGAGGACGCGGCAAACGTTGTGCGGGCCGGGCGCGCGGGGCGCCCTGACTCGGCGGGCCGCCTCGCAATTCCCGCGGCGGGGGGGCACCGCCTTCCTGCCCGCATGCCGGCTCGCCCTGCCTGCCCCGCTCAGCCTGGCGTGAGGGTCGCGAGCCTTGCTGGCATCGGGCCCGGCCCGGATTTTCTCGACGCCCGCGAGAGTGAAGCCGAAGCGGGAAAGCTCGAGCGGCTCTTGTCTTGACTCACGAGAGACGCGCTACCGGGCCTCCCTTATGGGCTCACGCTCCCGCGCGTTCCCCGCCGACAAGCGCGAGTTCCCAGTCAAACGAGCACGGACCACGCCCTGCGCCGCCGTTCGCCTCCCCGTGGCCCGCGAGAGGTTACTGTAGTTGCAGGGCGAATACGCGAGCGGCGGCCGGACATTCACCTCCCGCCGCGGTCCCGGCCCGCAGCGCTGCACGGACCGGCTGTCCCGCGCCTGGGTGGCGGAGCGGGGCCGCTCCCGACGGCAGCGCTGCGGCGTCGGCCAGGCACCGCTCGGAGGACCGGGCAGGAGGGAGGCGCTGCGCGGGGGTCGGGGAGAGCCGCCGAGCTGCCCAGGGAGCTCTGCCCCGGCCGGGCTGGCACCTGCGGGCCGGTGGCACCGGCCACCACCCCTTTTGGGTACGGCGGGGTGGGATGGAGCGTACCGGGGCTTGGGGGAAGGTCGGAAATGTTAAGGGATTTGTTTAACCCTGTTTAAGACTCCAAGGTCAACAGCAACTCCTTAAGATGGATGACGCTTCAATTGTGTATTTTTAGAGCTACATTCCAAAAGTTGTCACAATTATCAGTCACTAATTGCCGGCAGAGCAGCTGAAGTCTGCGGATAAACTTCTTTCCCTTGCTTGCCAGAGGCCGGGCGCCCACATGGGGTAACGCGGAAGTTGCTGATATTTTGTGTATTTTGTCTGTGTCTATTCTTCAGGGTCTCTGAGTGAAACCTTTAATCTTCACTGATACTGTAAGCAAAGAGAGAGGCCTTTAATTTTCTGGTGCTTTACAGTTATTTGATGAAGTGAGTTAAACACACAAACACGGTGGTTGCAGTTGCTCCTTCAAAGACCTGGGTGAGACAAGTGCGTGCATCCTGCCCAGTGGATCTGCAACACTGCCAGGGACTTCAGAGCTGACAGGGCAGGTTGCAGCTAAGCCAAGTCCATATGGACACCCAGAGTCTTGCAGGAATGTTAGTGAATGAAGTGCTTCAATATAAATTGTGGACAGTAGTAAAATTCACGTTGCTCTATCCCAATTCTCATCATCTTTAATAGAAGGAAAACATCGTTTGTGTTGAGACAAATCATCTTTTGTTAGACGGTACAGTTAAATGTTCGATATTTCGCAGAAAATAGGATTAAAAACAGTGTAAGTGATTGCATTTGGAGGTTTAGATGCATCTTCACTGTGCATGTATATGTGGTGGCACAAAGTCACCACAGCTCCTTTTTTTCCTCTTCTTTTTCCTCCTTCCTGTGTAAGCAGCAGCCAGCAGAGGGTGCGCAGGGTAACGGGTAACTCTTCTGTGATTCAAGTAAATGTTTTCAGAACATCAGCAGAGTTTATCTCCCGTTCTCTCTCTCCCTCTGCCATTGTAGAAACTATTTTCTCTTTCCTCGACTATATTTGACGGGCTACCTGGCAGCTGGTGTAAGAACAGGCATTTCTCACTCAATATTTGTGTACATGTGATTAAAATCATATGTGGTGGCATTGGTTTGTTTGTTTTTATCTGCTTTGCTTTTTAACCAGTGTTAACTGTGTTTTCTGTATAGAAGTCAGAATAAATCAAAATAATTTTTCTTTTGTTTTTCTCTTCTCCTTGGGAGTCAGTGCTCTGCAGCAGTTTTACTGAAGTTGCTGTATGCCCACAGGGAGGTCTTCATCATTCCTGGTTATTATGCACGAGGAAGAAAAACAGTTGAAAATTTTAGATCTGCTGAGTTTGAAAAGTTGTGAAATATCCTATTGTTTCAAATGCGCATATTTTTTTGGAAGCATATAATTGAAAAACTAATCATGAAACCTCAAGAGGGCATGATTAGTCACTTGGTAGAATAGAATAGCAGTAAGCATTCAGTTGATGAATGAGTCTGGTTGACAGTAGTCGCCCCCATCCCTCTGGATTTGAAATATTAAGAAATATTAATATGTATGTATTTTAAAAATAGCCACTGGTAATTCATAATTATACCTTCTGTGTTACCATTATCTTGAAATTTTTTTTCCTTTGTGTCCATGATTGTCACTTGCATCTGTTTTGTGTAAGGTGTTTTGAGTTTTGGTAGTGTTTGATGGTGATAAAATAGATCAGCTGTGCTTTACAGGAGAGTGTTGGGGATTAATGGTCAAATGTCTAGATAAGCTTCTAGGTGCCAAGCAAAAGGGACTGTATGAAGTTAATTGTTTCCAGAATACTTTTCTGTCCAGGAATGTAACATAAGCTGCACATACTGTTCCTAATATAGGCTGTTTTTTTCTTTATAACAGAGACTCTACAAGTTGGCTTAGTGATTGGAGATGGAAAAAGTTGTTATATTTGTAATTGGAGATCAGTCAAATGTCAAAATATTTTCATCTAGTAAGTTCATTAAATTAGCTTCTTGGACAGAAATAAAAGGTTATTTCTGTTCTTTTTGATTTGTTTTTTTTTTTTTCCACTGACATCTCCCTCAGAACTGATACTTTTAAAGGATTTTATTCATCAATTAAGTGGTTTACATATGTTTTGGGGTGTAATCCACCATTAAAAAAACATTAAAACAGTTCCTTTCTCCTGTATCTTTATTTTTGTCTCTGTGGGTGTGACTGCTCAAGGTTTTAATGGCAACATCAATTAAAAATGTATTCTTTCAGGTCTAGCTTGCATTTGATGTGTATTCATTCTTCTGCATGTCCACTTTCAAAAAGTATTGCTAAAAGTGCTGTGTTAGCTGGTTTGAGGAGAGGAGGAGTTTTAAGGCTGTTTCTTAAAATTTCTCAACTAAACTGACCTATACTTGTAACAATGACAAAATTATAAAGGATAAAAGGCAGTACTCCACAGGGAAAAAAAAGTCTTCCATGTTGCTTTTCAGCATGGTTATCAATTGCATTGCTTCTTTAAAGTTTTTCTTTTTCTGAAAAATAGCTATGCTGC
This sequence comes from Manacus vitellinus, assembly GCF_001715985.3. NCBI lineage: Eukaryota > Metazoa > Chordata > Aves > Passeriformes > Pipridae > Manacus > Manacus vitellinus. Next base: position 13,782,727 of record NW_021939632.1, on the reverse strand, counting down.
CACAAAAATTAGCCATTTTTAATGTAATTCAGTTTAGTGTTAATTTCTTTAAAGATGAAGGTTGAATTGCTTTGATTAATAATAAAACATAAACTATTCCTGACTGTGCCTCTGAACAAGGAAATAACTCCTAATTCTTTCAGACATTTCTTGCTGTCGTGACTTCAGGGTATGATCATGTTACCTGACAAAGGGTGTTTGCACGTTTCATTAACAAAAATCACTTAGAGAAACAACTGAGCAAGGACTTGCTTCTGAAAATGTTATTTAGGTTTCCAAGTAATTTAGATACTTTTTCAACTTTTAGTAGCTAGGTTGTCCACTTATCTCATGATCTGTGGATCACTTTTAATTCTCAGGGATATACATGCATGTCTCCAAGGGGTTCATTCACATTTAACACTGGATGCAACAGTAAATTTAAATTCCACACCTACCTCACTCTCTTTGCTTTTTCCAGAATTTATCAGCTAAAATTGTTCACTTACCACTCAAAGGATTACATTTTCATAGAAAGAGTTTCATATCTGGATTTCACTGATGCAAGATCGTCTTAGTCATCTGACTATAATTGCCATCTGTGCATCTTTTCATGTTCTTATTGAGATGTTTAGAAAGCCAAAAAAAATTATGTGACTAGCCTAGCAGCTGAATCATATTTTATGGTGAATATCAATGCTGGCACAGGAAATGCAAGATACTAACTCAGATCTTTTCGAATGATGGAAGAAGGAAGAGGATTTGTAAACAGTTTGCATTGTAATAATGGAATCTTTATCCAGGCATTACTGTAATTTAATAATAATAATTTTAGATCAGATTGTGGTTTGGGGTTTTGAAGGATTTTCTATTTGTTTTTGTTTTCAAGAACATTCCCTTTATGTAAATTACACATTTTGCAGAAATTGTCGTAATGTCTTAATTTTCATGTCTCATAATAATTATTATATCCCATATATGTTAAGTTATGCATTGTGTTATGAAAAATGCACACGTATTTTCAAATACAAAGCATAAACAATTTGTAGTAATTGAAGTATAAACTGGAATTGTTTTAGTTGCTGAGCCACATTTAAGAAAAAAAAAGCCATAATAAACTTGCTAACATTAGAAATTCTGATTTTTTTAATAGGACAACATGATATATTTTCACTGTATGGCAGTGCCCCCATATCCTGGTAACATTGCAGTCTTATTAGCCAAAATTAACAACAATTTTATTTGACATTGACAACCATAAGGTAAACTTCATTTTATTTAATCTTTCACAAATAAAACCAAATTTTAATCTTTTTTTCCTTTTTCTTTTCTGTAGGCTTAAGTGAATAAACAATGCCCTTTTTAAAGCATGACTCATTCAAAAGTACACCTTAAATGAGTAGTTGTTCATTTAATTAGTGATTCCTTTGCCAGTTTTTGTAGTGATGTGTACAAATTAATAATTTTTGATTCACAGTACAAGATTTGTGATCAAATAGTACTATTTTCTGCAAGATAAAAATCTTCTCTTTGTAACCAATTTGCACACAATGTTTTCTAGTAGTGTCTTGTGCCTGTTCTTTTGTAACTACATTTTGTATTTCCAGTGCATTAAATTTGTATGTGTGGTTTTTACAGAAGCAGCACTCCAAAAAAAAAAAAAGAAGAAACAAAAAAAGTAGGACTAAGAATAATTTTTAAAGTCATGCAGAGCATTTGAAGGAAAAAAGAACAAAGGCACATCAGGATAAAAATAGTATTAGGAGGTGTATTTCATTTTATTCATCTCATAAAAAGCCTACCTTAATGAGAATATGCAAAAAAAAAAACAAACAAAGAAAATAAAAACCCAAGAAAAAATGCTGGTATGAGATACACACACTTGTTATCTTTTACTACTTGGACTTTCTTGATGTTGTATGAAGAAATTTCAAGTAAAGTAAAATATAGATGTATAAGACAGAATTATACATGTAATAGAAAAATTTCAATCACTTTATAATTTGCATTGGTAGAAATTTAACATTTAGGACCATTCATTTCAAGGAGGGCATTACATAGGGATCAGAAATTTTGGAAGGCTTTCTGGTGCATAATGTTTACACTCCAAAAATAAAAATCTTTCATTTCCTATTTAAAAACATAAAACCAGAGTCACAGATCTAGAATGAAATCTTTTGAAGATGATGAGTGGGGTGAAAAAGTCAATCTTGGTGACAGAATGTACCCACTAGAACAAGTGGTTTCTTTACTGATCATTTCTTGCTTGTCTTTGTCAAGGTGCAATATCAGACTTGGATTATTGTTTTACCGTATATTGCTTTTCTTTCCCCTGCCTGATAGGACTTTGAAATGATACCAAATAATTTGTCCTTCAATTGGTTTCATTCCAGCCTACTTTGTGATTATTTGGGTTTTCAGCGCACTGAAGGGATGTTGCTGTTCCGAAAAGCATTTAAATTGAACTGTAGTAGATTATTATTACTGGAGCCGATACTGGTGCTTGGTTATTTGACCCGTTTCTCATGTAAGCGACATAAACAATTAAGTTACAGCAAAATTGTAATTTGAGTTAAATGTGTTTTCAGGTCTCTGAACAAAATGAATTTCATTACAAGGCTTTCTGCTTTATGTCTGAGGAAAAGCAAGATGCAACACAGGCACCAAAGTAATAGACGACCAACTGCTCCACTTGGATCACGGATTTTAACTGATCCTTCTAAGGTCTTTGAGCATAACATGTGGTGAGATGTTTTTTCAAGGCTGATTTTCATATAATTTTGTATACTGTTTACTATGATGAATAATGATGTGTGTGTGTGTGTATAAAACAAGGTACTGCCAGTAAAGACATGTAAAGGGAGCACTAGAGAAAACTCGAGATTGTCACAAGTAATCTGACTGTTAAAAGTTCTCAATGACTTCTGTAAAAAGCTGCTGAGTACATAGTTAGTCAAGGAATGAAATGCAAAATATTGTTATGCATCAGTAATTAATTAAGAGACAGAAAGTGTAGCAATAAGATAGTCCATATTATTTATAATGGCAGAAGGTTACTTGTTAGGTACAAGGATGTTGCATCCTGGATTAGCGACCTAGTCTAAAACTGACACCACTTTGAAAGGAACATGTGAATTACTTGTATTCTTCTAAAGGTGTACTGAAGATGTTACAGATCACTCAGCAGAGATTTCCATACAGTGTGCAATTATCAAAAAGAGTAAATTGAATCTTAACATAAATAAGCGATATAACAGCAGAGAAGACATCAATGTGTAGATGTTAACCAGAAGAATTGTCCTGATTTGCAACAGTGCATCCCCATCTCTAAAAGGTATTTTTGTATTTAATGGGTGCTCGGAAAAGAGGGAGAATGCTGGTCAACACAGTGGGAAAAATTAAACTAAAAAGGCTAAGATTTTTTGCTGTGGAATGGAGATGAATACAAAACAGCAAGTGATACAGGAAGTGTAGGAGGATAGAAGAATATCTAAATCTGTTTAGAAAGTAGAAGAATATCTACCTAACATATTGGGGAAAACAGGAATTTTTCTTCCTATAGTTCATAACTTAAAACCAAGGAATATTTGATGAAAAGTGGTGAATTTAGAAGCTATACAAGAAATTACTTTCTACATAAATTTTAAATGTAGTTTTGAATTGTGTCACTATTTTTGATAGCAAGGATTTAGCAATATTAGAAAAAGAGTCTGGAAGTGGCTAATAATAACCAATGGGTAACATAACACAGAAGTAACAGATAACAAGTTTCAGGCCTTAAGCTTACTTCATAGAACTAATCTACAGTTCTTATAGTTTCCTCAGAGGTGTCCTTTGCTGTCAGCTGTCAGAGAAGTTCCTTGACAAGGTTGTGTTCTGAAATGAAGTTTCAACTTGCTGTTTGGTTTTTTTTTTAATTACTATTCTTTTTAGTAGTCCATTTTATTTGTTCATTGGTCCACTTTGCTTTTTAATCTAAATTATTTCAAAAGATTCTCTAATCAAATTCTGATTAATAAAAAGGTCTTAAGAATATGACACAGAAAATTGTTCTCTGGTTAATGAACTAGCATCTTTGTTACTCTTTTTAGTCTCTAAATTTGGACTTAACTGATTAGTTAACTAGATCTGTTACCTATTAGTGTTTTCTAAACTAGGTGTCCCCAAGCCATGGTCACCAACACTTACCATCTTAAGGCCAAATTTGGAGTTAACTGTACTTCCATATATTCCTTGGTCAAGAAAGCTGGAAGCTGGTTGATTATTGTGTTAAGAGTGTAAAGTTAATCTGTGTTTCATAAATCTATAAGCAGTGTAGTTCTTTAACATATTCCAGGCTGAGTGCTTTCTGCTAGATGTTAAAATCCTTTACCTGTGTAAATGCTGATTTAAATGTATACTATGTAATCAAGATAGGAAAAGATTTTAAAATCTTTTTTAAAAGATCTTTTAGGAAAAGGACATCCTTTTTCTGTAAGGTTGTATCTCAATGAAATTCAGTTTTGGGATTATTTTTCTGGTTGTTTGGGTTTGTTTTGTTTGTTGTTTTTTTTTTTAATTTCCCTCCAAAAAACTGATCGTGTGTAACTTCAGTTTTTCCTGCTAGCCTTTGGTGACAGTCTCATAGAGTTATCAAACTATGATGCAGATGGTTGGGATGGATTGTGAAAATGAGAGTGAATGGAACAGTGTTGTTCAGAAAATGGATCTGCAGATGCATCCATGTAGCTCAGAAAGGAAAGCAGGTGAAACTGAGTTGAAGCAGAGGTGCATGGAAGTTGTGATGGTCTTGATAAATCAAGAACCTGGCTATGAAGTGGTGTAGGTCCTTGGATCTGAAGCTCACTGAATTGGCACGGTTCTCACTAGGGAGATAAGGGGGATTAGGATGAGGGGTGGTAGTGCTGAATAGATCATACAGGGTGAGCATAAGATATTCATCTTCTCTAGCATTGATGTATGATATCCTTTTGTTTTCCACTCATCATCTTTGGTACTTCATGCTTTGTCATTCTTTTTGTCTGTGTGTGAATTGGCAGAGAGCCAAGAGCTGCTACCATTGCTGCTAGACATACTAAGCAGATTAAATTTGAGAACTAATGCTTTAGATGTTTGCTGTGGTGCTTTTCTGTCATTTCAAGAGAGAACTAATGAGTAAGGTTAAACACTGGAGCAAAAAATGTCTGCTTCTATTCAGGTTAGTAATTGGCATAGTCTTCACATTATCACAGAGATAATTAAACCCTATGTTAGCAAACAAGTTAGTGGAAAAGGACGAAGTTGAATAAGCTGAACTAAAAGCAGCATTGTTTGATCTTATATCAGGCCTACTCATGTTAACAGCTCCTGGTGTGGTTAAAATGGATAGCTTGCTTTGCTGCTGTCAGTGTTCAGCTTAAAACACTTCTGTATTTAAACACTTCTGTGCTTAGGATTCTCCTGTGTCCTGTATTTCTGCCAGCTTGTATTGCCTCATTTGAAGCATCCAAACTGTGTAAATAGTTTGCATAAGAACTATGCTATGTCTCCTCCTTTGTAGATTTTGATCAGGAAGTGCTGCTGCAGTCATGTTGTTTAGGATCTACCATACAGAAATTTCTAGGAAAGAGCCAAAAGATCCTTCTTCAGCTTTATGAATTTCCAAGGAAGGAAAAAGGGAAAAAAAGGTTGTTGAAGATGGAGGGCTTCAGGCACCCTTAAGGGCTCTGACAGACACACAATGATAGATTAAAACTGATCAGCTGAAGATTATACCACAGCAAGTCATCTGTCAGAAGGACTGACTGTGTATTCTTGCCATCCGAATAGTCCTTGGTTTCAGCTTGCTGGAATAGGCAAGGTCAAAAGTGGTGATAGCAGTGAGGGAAGCAAGTCTTTCCAAGAGGATGACTGCCCAGTAATGCTTTTGGTCATTCAGTTTATTCTACTGCAGCATGTCTGTTAGAGCCGTGACACTGCACAGGAACATTTGGCATATGAACAAATACAGGAAGGGGAGAGGCAACCTGCTGGGGACAATAATGAGAAATATTTCAGTAGAGATGCGGAAATCAAGTCTGAGGCAAGCAGACAAATACATACCAATTAGTCTCCCACAATTAACAAAAGAGGAACAGCGAAGGTCTAAGAATTAAATTACCTATATATCACCAGGTACAGAACAGGAAGATGCTCATTAGCTTTTAGAGACAATCAGCTCTTCCAAGTTGGCACCTTGTCTCTTTTCCCATAGTAACCAATGGAATTTTAGTCATGGCCTTTCAGTTAGTTGATTTCAGTAGGATTAGGATCTAATAGATTACTTGAATTATATTATTTAATTTAATCTGTTCAGACTGGATGATTTGGAGGGACAACTGATTGGCTTTTAAAAACAGCCAGCAGCACATTTTTGGGTGCTTCCCATTGCAGCCTGATCCAAACACAGAATCTGCAGGGAATGCAGTTTAGTCATCAGTGTCAGATCTGGGCTTGGTTCTGTGACGGTTTAATTGATTAACATAACATTTGGTTAACCCCTTTACGCAAATAGAGAGGACATAAACTTTGGAACCATTGTAGCACTGCTTGTCTTTTCTTATGAATGTCTCATTCTCTTTTTAAATGTTACTTGTCTCTATTCCCCAGATAAGTAAAATCCTGTTCATCAATTCCACTGGTTCCAGTTGCATAGGTGGATTATGCTCCCTGTTTCAGGAACAGCTGATTTCTTTGCTAAATGACCTCAGTTCTTCATCATAAACACTAGTAATGTGAGAAGTTTCTTGCATTAGGTGTTTGTTGGTAGGTCTATTATATTCAGCTAAACATGGTTCTAATGGGACACTCAAAATACGTTCCTAAAAACACACTCAATCTACAAGATATATATTAATCCTGTTAATAAGGAAACTACTTACTTCATACTACTTCAGTCTCTTTGCAGTTGTAAGATGTTTCTGAATCACTTGAGTTTTACCTAATTGGTGATTAATTCTTATCTATCATGCACTGAAATTTGGGGTTTACCTGTCAGTCTCCTTGTGGTCATTTGATTGCACTCAAAAAAAAAAAAGAAGTATTTGAGACAGTATAGCTAATTTGATACTGTTTTTCCTGGAAAAAAAATATTTTGGAAAATCCTATGAAAAAGCTGGTTCTTCAACTGCCTTTTTTAGGGACCACATGCAGTGGTCACAAGAAGAAGAGGAGAGTGCCAAGAAAAAAGCAGCAGAGAACTCGCTTGTGAAAGTTCAATGGGAAGACCAAGGTAAAAAATTCCTAATGGCATAAAAATTCTTATTTTAATGCTGTTTATGAAAACATTTAAAATGACTTTAGAATCCAGGAACACCCTTTTTATTTCTACATTCTCTTGTCTGAATTTTTTTGTTTGTTTTGGTTTTTTTTCCCTTTATTGTCTCAAAAGATCTCAAAGTCTGTTTTTCTAGCAATTCGGTTACTTATTTGAACAATTTTGCAATTGGGGGAGCAATAGGCTCTATGTAAAACAAGTACATCAGCATGGTACGGTTGTTCTGACTCCTTTTGCAGTTCTTCAGAATGAAACTACTACACGGGACTTTTACAGAATCAGAGGAGTGAGTTTGCATCCAGCTACGGTGCTGGGGATGAAAGTTCCCATGTCCAGTGTTCAAATGCTTTTTAATGATTAGTAGACTATTTAGAGAGCTTGTGTTTGTGCCTTGCACTGTATTTCAGTTGAGCGCCATGAAAGTTGCACTGGTCCCAGCTGGTCCCAGCTTACTGTCTTTGCCAGGCTGAGCTGGGAGTGCTTCAGGAAGCAGTATGTTCACTTGGTGTGGAAGGTGTTCCAATACAATGCAGAGTTTGCACTGTAAATGATTAACGAATTTTGTGCCTATCTACAGAAGGGAAATTTAATGTGTTCTGAGTTTCTGAAGAATGATAGCTCCAGGTTCAAACTAGCAAACTAAACCATAGACTAAACTCTAGGGTAGTTATGTATGCTAAAGCTGCAGTATCAACTTGATAGTGTCATAGAGGACTGGATTCTTAATTTGTTATAGTGTTAGAAAGATATTCTAAAAAAAATTACTTGGATATCTTGGGCCTCAGTTTACTTAGCATGTCTTGAATCTGTCAAATTAGATAGTGTCATTATGATCCTGTACTGAGTTTCACTGATATAACTATGGCACATGTTGGAGTTTATTTGAATTACCTGAGAATGTGCCTTGCATTTGTGCCCTTCATCACTCTGAATGCTCTGGGATTGTCAACCTGCCTTTTGCTGTTACCTCTCACATTCTTTATCTAAGTACAATGTTTGTTTTTCAAAAATTACATCTAATATTTTCCTTTGGTTTGTATAAAAAACTGAAAAAGAGTTCATAATTGAAAAGTAAGCTGTGTGACCATGTAGCTCGTGGAACCTTTAATTCTTCATCTACAATCAATTAGAACTTAGTTTGTGCTGGTGAGAAATGGAATAATTAGGCATTTGTCTATTGCCAAGAAATACAAGAATCCAAGGACATTTTCTATGAATGCCCCTCTGTTTAGAACTTGAATAGGTAAGCACAGCTGATAGTGTTCCTTCAGAAAGCTTCAGCTTCATTCTGCAAGTGGAAGTACATTTTGGCCTATTTGTGTAAACAATGAACGAGACTGAAGCTAACGAGCAGGTTATTTTGGGACCTTGAAAACTACAGTAAGGGGAAAAAGACAAGACAGATTTCAACAGTACTATTATATCACTAAAATAGAATAGCTCTGGTGGGCCTTTTTAAGGCAAGAGATGTTAAATTGAATGAACTCATGATACTACTTTTAGGAATTTGATTTACTTATTAGCATGCCTAGTTTCTTCTCAGGCATGCTTGCTAGTGTTGGAAGATTCTGTTAAGGAGAAACATCAATTGACAAAGTAAGGGATTTCTTTTTTACTTGGAAGTTTATATGTTTTTTAGTTTTGTCATTTTTATGTGCTTTGGAAAATTTAGTAGGTAGGCTACTTAAATATACAAAATGAAGCAAAAATTTGATAATAATGCTGCATGCATAGCTATTACACAGTGGTGCAGGAGTGACCAGTGAAACAATGCAAAATGAAGTGTTCTTCCACTTGAACCTATGTAATTCCATACTAATACAGTTTGAAAGGCTGACTTTTGGTATCTCTTTCCTTCATTTCTGAAATCTGGAAAACTTGATGTGAATTTAAGTACAAGGGTTCTGAGCAGACTTATAGAAAAGTAATGACTGTAACAAGGGGTGATAATAATTTAAAAACCTTTTGAGTAGAAGGGGTTTTCGTTTTTATACTGAAGCTGAGCAGTCTGTGAATGTGCAACTTACGGTACTGAAATCTGATATATATGACCTCAATCAACTCTGAACTTACATTATAGAACAAGTCTGTGCAATTACTCTGCATGACCAGGTCTGGCCCTTTAATAATACAATTGGATGTATTAAATGTTAATTTTAAAACATTATGCAGATTTCTAGGACAAGGCATACTGCCACCTCCTTCCCACTTCCCACTGCCTGTCTGTGCCTCTAATGATAATTCTCAGGAAATAATATGTTAAGATTTAAATGAGAGTAGTAGGAGAAATGCACCATATATTTACTCTGTGCATTTTTTATTGAAAAAATTAATGGGTCAGTGTGAGTGGGGACAAAATTAAAAAGGCAACACATTATATGATCTACACTTAGCAAGAGATGTCAGGGCTAATAAGATACTTTTGTAAATGCTTTGGGAATGAGGGGGAAAAAAACCAGGAAAAAAGATTTAGTTTGGTACTTTGGTGGAATAAGGAAGGGAAAACCATCAACAAAAGAGACATTGAAAAAGCTGTAATTCTTATCTTTTTATCAGCCTGCCTTTGAAAGGGTTAGCTGCAGTCCAGTGGCTAGCACAATTAGTGCTGGTGAGAAGGAGGAAAGATTGTTCTGGAACTGAGAAAGAACAGGTTACAAAGTACATCCATAGAGTACATGGATGACTGGAAAAGCAGAAAAGAGAATATTTGCTTTTTTAAAGAAGGGAGGTGGGAAAAAAAGAAGAGTCAGATAATTAGTTTCGGTTCCTGGAAAAATACTGGAAGAGTACATCCAGAGCTTGCAGACACTGGGTTTGAAAGAACAAAGGAGATGAATACTGGCCAGCGAATATTTTTTCAAGAATAAATCATGTAAAATCAAGCTAATTTCCTTCTTGGAGAAGGTTACAAGCCCTGGGGATAAGGGAAAAACAGCAGACGTCCTGAACTTTATCCTTAGTCAGGCTTCTGACTTGCTTTATTTGACATTTTCATAAGCAAGTTAGGCAAGCGAGAGCTAATGAAACTGCTTTTGGGTGAGTGAATGCCTAGAGAGATCCTTTCAGAACAGAAGGCTGTGCTGGGTGAGGAGTGTTTTATTCTGTGTCCAGTTCTGCTTGGTATTTTCATTAGTGACCTCAGGAAATTGGAGACTTGAAGATGATATTAAGTGAAGAGATGTTTCAAGTGTGGTGAAGGACAGGATTAAGATTCAGAAAGATCTGGACAAATGGGGGGAAAAAAGAATTTGAAATATGTAAGTTTGCTAAAAATAAATGCAGAATACTGTGCTTTGGAATAATTCCTTGAAAAAAATACTAGGCTCTGGAACAATTGGCTAGGTAGTCATTTTGCAGAAGAAGATCTGAGGGTTGTGGTGAATCACTAGCTGAATCAGCAGTCATGCTGTTGCAAAATGGCAAGCTGGGAGTTATAAACAGGATTACAGCCTGTGAGCCTTGTAAAGTACTCCTTTTGCTCTGCATTGATAATGCCTTTACCAGAATACAGCACTGAAAAGTAGTAAATCAATTGGAAAGAATCTAGAGAAGAAGAATTATAATTATCAAAAGTCTAAAAATCAGGAGTTGCATTGAAAAAAGAAGAGAGTTAGGTTTCTAGAAAAGACATTTAATGGGAGACATAGTAAAGCACTTCAAATATATAAATAGGTGTTGCAAAGAGAAAAGTGAGTAATCTCTGCTTTATCTACTTGGTTAATGGGACAAGAATTGCTGGACCTAATTGCAATACAGAAATTATAGTTAGGTAGTGGAAAAGATTTCTAACTGTTTTGAAAGTTAAGGACTGTAATATATTACTGAAGAAAGTTGTTAAACCTATATGAAAGGTGGTATTTTAAGAATAAGTTGGAGAGGTCTTTGTGGAGGAGTATGAATTCCCTGACTGAGTGAAATCCCTTCCAGTCCTATTCTTTTACATTCTAACATTCCGTTACAATCTTTTGTGAATTAAAAGATCTACTGTAAAACTGGAAAGTGTTTTGAAAGTAAGAAAACCAGTATGTTTCTTCTGACTGTATTGTTGAATGGTTAAGCATGAATTATTGTCTATATGCTATGCAGTAGCATCTATCACGCATGTTCACAGAACTGGATTTCTAATTGCTGTGGTTTTTTAAGAGATGATGAGCTACCAACAAATTTGCAATTGATCACAGAATTTCATAAAACATGAAATTAATTTCAGTTTAGTATTTCTTAAATAATTGAAAAGATGCATAGCTTTTAGAATGTGAGACAAACGAAATCTTCAGCTTGCATGTTTTGGTGATGCTGTTCTATTATGTCACTATATTAAAGAAAGTGATGCAGAAAGCCTGTCTGCCCCTTCCTAAGTGACATAAAATCTAATTAAACCTTCATAGGAATATTTTTGAGCACAGATTAAGGTAAATCCAAAATCTATATGTTTTAATTTAAAAGTACAATCTGTGGAACCATGGGTTTTTAAACTGTATATTTGAGGTCTAAATTCCATGTTGCTTTAGAGTATTTTGTAGCTAAGCTTGTATTCACCAAGGTTTTGTTCTCTTTTAATTTCAGATAAATATGAGAGAGAAGCCAGTAAATATTGGAATGAATTTTACAAGACCCATAAAAATAACTTTTTCAAGGATCGTAATTGGCTATTTCTGGAATTTCCAGAAATTCTTCCAGAAGAAAAGAGACAAGAATTGAGAAGAGAAGAAAGATCTTCAGAACACAGAAAAATAAATAGTACCAACAGTTTTTCACACAAAAATGAAATGTTTGAGGAAGGAGAAAAATACTGGAAGAAAAATTATCGAGGTGGTTCTACTGCTGTACAAGGATGTGTATATAATAAAAACAAAGCAGAAACAATTAGTGAAAATCCTCAGGGTAAAAATTGTGGAGAAGAACTTGACAGACTAGAATCTTTCCCTGGAAGTGATGCCACTTATAGAATATTAGAGGTAATGCACTGCAAAAGTTCTACTCATCATATAGAGCTCCACTTAATTGCTCAAAAATCTGATAAACATGCTTAGTAAGTATCAAAAAAGTGAGCATTTAGAATTTAACATACTATATTCATTTATGGCAGAAACTTTCACAGAAACCTAGCATATGGACTTTGTTTTTCCTTTAAAGTTTCTCCCAAATCAGAATAGGGCTAGATAATCAGATTCCATTGTCATTGAAAGTTGGGTTTCTGATTTCCTAAGGAAACTTATATTTTTAAGTGTTTTGTCTAAAAGTGCAAGTAGTTGACATATTCTTGCCAAATGGTGAAATTGGACAAGAATATTGCATTTTCTTATGCAGTTTGAGAGATGGATTCTCTCAACTTTAGAAAGACATTGAGGAGAAACATGATCATATAAATTATTTGAGAATTGTAGTATGAGCTGTTTATACCTTTTCTGTCCAACATACCTTCAACTTTAATGGGTCCTACGTGCCAACTAATTTAGGACAAAAATAACAAAAAAGGTTTTATTTGCTTGTTTATTTTAACTTTGTTTCTCTTCTGGTTTCAGGTTGGTTGTGGAGCTGGAAACAGCGTCTTTCCTATTTTGGAAGTTCTATGGTACGTAGTGTTGGATTTTCAAATATAAGACTTGTATTCTCATCTTCTTAATTTTCTCCAAATTTTGGTGCTAGACTAGTGCTGCAGAAAGTGTTGAGTGGATCATTTTACAGCCCTGAAATTCTTACTGTGCCCAGAGCACAGATAATGTTGGTAGCACCATATACAGGATACTCCTCATATTGCTTAATCTTGGTCTTGGGGAGACCATATTTGCTGACAGAGTTTTGTCTTCAGGTTCATTCAGGCTGATTTCTTGTAGTTAATCTTAGGCAGGCAAAATATTCTCTTGTCTTACATGTCACTGTAAAGCTGCCAGGTATCTCTTAAAAAGGCCAAAATCAGGGACAGTAGATAATGGCATGTGATCTACTGGAAAGAAGTTGCATTGTTTCTGAATTGGCTGGTGTACTTTGTCACATTGCCTCAGGTTTTAGTGTCAGGGAAGGCACAAGTCATGTATTGCATTACTTAATTCACTGAAACATCTTAATCCACTTAGCTTCCAGTTTTAGAAAAAACTGTTATGACAGCTTGTCCTCCCATCCATGTAGGCAGGAAGGTTTTATTGGAAAGACTATGTATGTATCAGGGGTTGAAATAGATTTCGTTTTAGTCATGCCTTCAAGAGTTTGAGTACAGAACAGTTCATTATTCTGCAACTGAATTTTTATTGCTAGTATCACCACTATACAAAAATATTCCATTTTGCAGATATGGAAACACAGCAGGAGGAATCAAGTGATGCACCAAGGTCATCCATGAAACCTGTGATAGCAATGCCTCTTCATCCCACAGGAAATCCTTTACTTTAGACAGCATGTAATGAAAGGGGAGCCCTGTTTCATATGAAAACTTTGAAAAGTAGCACTGTATAGGAAAAGATATCCTGTAGCTGTATTAGAAAAGATGAGACAAACTTTTATGTTTTCCTCACAGGAGGCATTAGTCATAGATTGGCATTTCTGATAATTAAGAATCTACTCTTTGGATATTTTTCCTGGTGATCTCTATTTTTATGCAAATCCTTCAGTCGATCACATTGGTTGATACACTGAAAAACTACCTCATTTGTCTTGTATATGACTGAGTGGAAACATCTCTTACCTTTTAGTAGGCCTGGCTTTATAGAACACTTGCTTTTACTCTGAATTTAATAATACAGAAATTGCCTTTTGTATGCATATAAAAAGAAACCAGTGTCAAGCATGAGTGTACCCTGGCTACAAAAAAACTTTTCACTTAGGTTTGTAATGTAGCTTTTAAAACTGCTTCCCCCTGCCTCCCTTAAAATTTAAGTTACTGCTTTTTAGTACAATGCATCATGAGAACACCATCCAGATCAAGCTGTGTCTTTGTTTTAGGTTGACTTTCTACATAGCTCCTATTCTACTCTAAAAAAAAAAAGAAATAACATTCTAACAAGTCAACTAGGAAATCAGTGTAACCTCTCCCAAGGGACTAGCTGGGTCCAAAACCTAGCTGCTTCTCATTGTCTCTAATAAATATCTAAATTCATCAATTCTCATGATGGGCACAGAGCTGATAAAAGTTTTGCTCGGCAGTGAGCACAGAGTATATTTTGTTCCAGAATTGTTCTCCTGTTGAGCCCTCAGAGAAGTCACTAACTCAGCTGTGTATACTGTGAGATCTTATAGGCACTGACAGAGTTTATTGATTCCCTTCTAAAGAAGCCATCCATCCAAAATCTCAAATATGTTTTTAAAAGAAATTAATTGATCGTGAGTTGATAGTGAGGTCATCCCTCAGTGGGTTTTGAGTGGCTTGCTCAGTTTATATTAAATGAATTTTTCAGAGGTGAAAAAAACCTCTTCCTAGAATTACTATTATATGATAAATGGTACAAGGAAATTTGCAACTGGCTTAGTCTTGGATGAGAAGGAAAGAGAAAAGAGTGCTACAGGAAATTCTTATTTATCCTGGCTTACAAAACAAAAGGGATAATGGAGGGAAACAACCAATACCACTTAATCTAATCAAAAGCACAGCAAGGTGACACATGGAAACCCAAACATCTACAGAACTGGATGATTTTTGCAACACCCTACCCCTGCCCAAATCATACAGCTAATTAAACTGCATGATAGAGACTTAATGCAGTGCTTCTGTAAGAAAACGTGACCTATTAACGTGCATTTATGCGTTACAACACCGGGACATTGTCATCAGTCCTGACAGCCCTCTGTGACCTTCTTTCTTTTCCTTTTTGCTTCCTCCCTGACAAGGCTCTAATTCTTTTTATACTAACTGCCTGTTGGTATTCTTACAAATTTGTCTGCCCTGTTGGTTCATTACAACCTATGTGGCTTTCCACGTGCTAGACATCAATAAGGCATGCTTGATCAAACCCGTGGAGAACCCCAAAGGGCCCTCTGTAGTTCCATGAACACTGATGTAGACTTTCATCTTTTACAATAATAATTTTTTAACTGATGTTGCTTTTGTTTTCTTAGCAATACACCTGGAACCTTTCTGTACTGTTGTGATTTTGCTTCAGGAGCAGTGGAGCTGGTAAAGGTAATTCATACACTTGCTTTAGAGTACCTTATAAGCCCATAATTCAGGAGGCTGCCAGGAAGCCATCTTCATGAAAAAGAATGTGATGGCTTTGACAACTTTTAACTGAAGTTTTCAATATTCCAAAGAACAAAGTCTTACTGTATGCAGAGAGGAATGAATACCATCAGTGAGCTTGCTTCTCAGCTTGAGTAAGATACCAGACAGAATAGGCTTTTATATGAGATGTTTTACAATGCAGAATAATTGAAGAAAAAAAGTTTCTTGAGTCACAGTAAACGTATTAACTAGTACTGTTCTCTCTGTGCCCCTTTTCATCTTTTTTCTGACAGTCACATTCGTCCTACAATTCAGCCTGGTGTTCTGCCTTTGTTCATGATGTGTGTGATGACGCTTTACCCTATCCTTTTCCAGATGAGATCCTGGATGTCATTCTCCTTGTCTTTGTGCTCTCTACTATTCATCCTGACAGGTAAATGAAGACTAAAGGGCAAAGCAAATGGGTTAAATCTCTCTTTTCGCTGGAGGTTTTCAAGAATAGCGAAAGAAGATGATGAATCTTTAATTTATTACTTAGTAAGCTACAATATGTATAAAACAAGGTATTTTAAATGCTGTTTTCCATTTTCAGGCTTCAAGAGAAAAGCTTGTCAGGCTAATTCGTTAGTGAGTCTCTAGTCTCCATCAAAATACAAGGAGTATATTGTAACTAAACACAACCCTATTAGAAGTGAGGGATTCAAAAAAACTGCAAATTAAAAACCAGACTAGTCTTCTAGAAGGAAGTCATTTTTAGTGATCAAAACTAAACATTCGTGACTTAACAGCTTGCAATATGTTGATATAGACTTAGGTTGCTGATTTAGCCACATACAATGCTTACATGCAGGCCTTTTAAACCAAAATGCATCCAGAATTTTTTAACTTGTTTGGATTAAGAAAATTTGATCTAATTTTCATGTATAGTGTTATGTTGGGTACTGTTAGCCTTTGCTAATGCCTCTCTATGTCTAATGAACCAAATTTTATGACTGTTATGGTTGGCTGATTGTGAAAATCTCATTTTTTGATGGAAAAAATGTATAGGAGGGCATAAGTTAAACTGCTTGACTCTTCCTTTAACTGGATTATATGAAGGGAAATACATGCTGTATGTGTGATAATACATTTACTACACTAAGAATGTCATTAAAATGGGCTTGGCAAACAGAACAGTATTTGCCTAAGTCTGAGAACTGTTTCTCTGCTTAAGTTACTAATGATTAGCTTTACAGAAACCCTTTCCCATATATGATACTGCTCCTTCTTGTTTGTTCAGAGATGAGCACAAGTTGTGCAAAGCCAGGGTCCAGATTCCAGAAACAATTCAAGCAGTAGACTTCAGATCTTTGTGACTGCCATGATGCTGCCACGAAGATAGTGGAAAATAGTGTTTCATTCATTAAATCAATCACTTTGCCTGTAGAAGCAGTATTCTGCGTATTTCTGTGTGTCTTTTCCTATTAGTCTTTTAAGAATGTGTTTGAGTTTTTTTTGTGGTTTGTTGGTTGTGGTTTTTCTCCCAGGGCTGACATGGATGCTTTTGTGTGCATGTGTGTGTATACACACATAAAAATTTCCGTGTAATTATCTGTATTGTGAGACCCACTTTCCAAAGCTGTGTTAGTCATTACTGCCATCTCGTAGAATTAAAATGACTGCATAAAGGAAAATGTGATCCAGATTCATCTTGCTCAGTATACATTTTTTCTGGAAACTTTGAAAGTGAGAAATGAAAAAGAAAACCAAGGGAACTGTGATGCAGAACTTACATACTTGGGAAAGATGGAAAATTTATGTGAGAGGAACACATTTATATTCAGAAAATTGTTACTTAGTGATTTCTCTTCAGGCTGTTGTGCTTAGTTTTTGATAATTGCTACTCTTGTAGTAAATTTTTAACACACTTCAGTTCTGCTAGAAGGCACCTCTAAGATTTGGTTGCAGAATTGGAAGGTATTAAACTTTCTTCAAGCTATATAATTGATGTCTTCTAGTTCTGCTGGATGAGATTTCTCAAAGCACTTTCACTTTTTATGTATGTACATTTTTTCCTTTGTGCACAAAACTTAAGTTTACATAGGCGAAGTTTGTAATTCTGGGCACAACTACCCACCTTGAAGTGTCTCTTATTATTAGGTGGTGCTGCCTTTTCTGTCTGTGGCAGCACACTTGGTTGCTTATGTTTGCAAATATCAACAGTATCCCATCTATTTTCTAAGGATGCAAGGGGTTGTAAATAGGTTGGCTAAGCTACTGAAACCTGGAGGAATGTTGTTATTTCGAGACTATGGAAGATATGATACAGCTCAACTTCGTTTTAAAAAAGGTAATTCCTGAATGGCTTTGTAGTTCATTGTTCATTTTAACTTTTTGCAAAAATAAAAGTGACATGTCCTTTTGCATTACTGTCCCAATTTCCTAGGTCATTGCTTGTCAGAAAATTTTTATGTACGAGGAGATGGAACCAGAGTGTATTTCTTTACCAAAGGTATGGAAAGTTATAGTTTCATAGAAAGGGTTAAATTTCTCTCAAGACTGAATTATAAAAACTTATCTTTAAACAAAAATTTAAAGAAGGTTTTATTACCTTTTTTAAATTCTCTGCTTTTAAAAAGACCAAAGCTAACTGTTGTAAGAAAATAATTTCCTTTATGTGTACACTTGTTGCATTTGGGGTCTTGCAAGATGGCTAAAGACATCACTGGAAATTTCTCTTTATCTAAGTGTCCTGTGTTTAATGGTATGCTCAAATTTTGTTATTTAAATATGTACATGATTTCTCTCTTAAAATTGAGATAAACATACTTGGAAGGAGAGTTTGTAGCAGTGCTCTGATGTTTTGTTATGCCGTGTTGGTGAATCTGAACTGTGAGGTTGCTCTTTATACAGGAGCTAAACTTCAGTTGCTGCTTATGTATACTATTCCTCATTGCCTGTCCACTCACTTGGTTCAACTGGCAGACAGCTTAGACTGGTATATTGTGAAATTGTGAAAGTGAGCATCACAATACTTTTTTTTTCTTTTTCTTTTTACCCTCTGCAACCTCGACTGTAAGCAATAGCGATGGATCAGGATTTATCCCAGCCTTTGTAATTTTAGAAGTGAGAAGAAGGATCTGAGACATATATAGGAAATCATTTGAATTTAAAGAGCCTTCTCAGTTTTTAAATATGTTTCATGCTTCCTTAAGACAAAGAAGCTTAAGGTTTTCCAGTGATGACTGACAAGAAGGAACTAATTACATATATGTAATATAAATCTATATGTGTGTGTATGCACATATATATACACACATATATATACATGCGTATATATACACACACACACACACACACACACATATATATATAAGGCATAAAAGTCTGGATTGTCATTTGGCAGATGCAATAGCTTTATCTGGGTGTAATAGGTGAACAGTGACCAAATGGCATTTGTTTACTCAACTCTGGCATATTGAACCCTCTGAAGAAAGAGTATCTATGGGTGCCATGAGTAATAACCAATGTGGTTTGGCCCTCAACATAAGAATTTTTACTGCAATGTAAATCAAGAGCTGTGAGAATGAATTTCTAATAAAAGACTTCTTAGAGGCAGTGTCTTTGATCTTTCATATTGCAAAACAGATTTAGTTCCATTTGGTTGAACTGAAGGTTGTTAATTGCTACATTCTACAAATTACCTTTTTTTTTTTTAATTACAATAATTTTTCTTATGAAAAAATAGATGAGGTATGGAACATGTTCAACTTGGCTGGATTAACTGAAATACAGAATTTAGTTGATCGGCGATTACAAGTAAACAGGAAGAAAAAAGTGAAAATGCAGCGAGTTTGGATACAAAGCAAGTTCCAGAAACCGTTGCTGTCTCTGCATAATCCTGAAGAAACAACCAAAAGGCACCCTTATAAATAAGTGTACTCCAGAAATGTAGTACAGCAATGAACTCCAGAAACGGAAGCAAATTGGAGTACGTGTATTTCCAGTAAACGTTGTGTTAGCCACTGAAAAGGATAAATATATTGAACTGAAAATTAAAACCTTTTCCCTAACTTTCTTTTCTTTATAAATAAATATGTGTGAGAAAGATCTGGGGGGGGGGGGAAGGCCATTTCTCACTTCTGCTTTATATGCAATAAAGGGATATTCATTAATCTTTTCATAATTGTGACCAGGCACTATTCTACTTCCTGGAATAGGAATAGTCAATAAGTATATATCTCATTCATATTGAAATTCACAATATGTAAAAAGTTTTACACTGAAGCATGATTTTTTCAGAGATTTAGAGAAACAGAATATCTCTTCTCACTGTTACTCCAAGCTGCACTGTGTTAATTTCTGAGTCATGTCTTTTTTAACCACTGTGTGTCTTGCAACTGTGTTTCCTCTTTCGAGGGAAATTTTTTGGTGCATAAATAATGAAGACAAAATCTCTTTCTGATTTGCATGTAAGTAATTATTCCACACTAACTGCATGTGACATGCACACGTATCATACTAGTCAGTGATTGGTGTCCTCTGCTGTGACTGACTTGTGCTGTTGAAATGTCCACTTTTCATCCACATGCTCATGAGGAACATGCCAAATTCAACTTTCTGTAACACCTTAGTGACACATATATTATATTAAAAGTGTGTAGGTTGTAAACTGAACATGTTTCATATAAAAAAGAACTACCAGAATGCCAAAACAGTGCTGAAAAAAATAGTTAATATTTGTCTGGATAAATACAAACATTATTTTTATGATATGTTAGATATGCTAGAGCGAGGAGCAAAAACAGTAGTCCAGAGTACATTTTATTGTTATTGTTATAGGGTAATGTAATCACACTAAAATGGTAATCTACCTGGCAGCTGAGATATTTTTGTCATTTACAGATAGAAGTTGCTTTCTTAGGGATTGAATATTAGAAAGAAAACAAAATGTTTTGTATTGACCGGGTGGAGAGACAGTAAAGGACAGGACTACAGTAGTACTGCAAATGCTTTTAAGAAGAAAACCAAAATGCAAACACTGTTTTCAAATGCAGAACATGATACTGAGGCTGTAGAGCTAGTAGTTAAAGATGCCACTTCTGCTACTTAAATGTAATTTTAAATCACTTAGCCACAAGGAGAGGACAAGAAACAGGTGAATGAATAAAATAAATCTCTTCTTTCAAAAAGGGTATGGAATGCATGTAACCTATAACATGCAGCTTTGAGTGCCATTAATACAGTGACACTTTCAAAGTTCTTGTTGCTTTTGTTTTAGTCTGAAGGGTAAACATGTCAGAGCTGACAACCGTTGATTTTTTTTTTTTTTGCAAGTTGTTAGCTGCTAAGCTAAATAGAACTGATTATCTTGTAGAAAAAAACCCAATTATCTAAACATGGATATCAAGTAGCTTCATCGTCTTTAACAGGATGAGAGACCTGCTTTATTTATATAAACCCAGATCTGTTTCAAGAATAAGGTACAATAAAGGGAGTTGGAAGGTAGGATCTGATCCTGCATCTTTGGTATATTCTAAACTGCCATAAGACACTGATGAATTAAGAGACTCAGGAAGCTTTGGTTAGCAATGGCATTGTTGTAACCAGCAATAAAACTCCCGCGGTGTAAATCAAAGGTTAAAACACAGCTTAAGCCTTAAGTCTTAAAAGACTATAGTAGTCTTCATGGGAAATACAAATAAATATCTGCTTATATTTTAATTATGTTGCTGCCCTGTTTAATAATTGTGATTTCTGAATATACAGAGCTCTTAGTATAATACAAATCGTTTTCACTTGTAGAATTTTCTGCGACTGGTGATGGTGATAAGCTCCTGAGCATCATGCAGTCTTACTCATGTATGTGATGTAGATTTTCCATGTGTAAGGGCCAATATAATGTTTGCTTTGGCACTCACAAGGATATGTTGATTCTGGGAAGGCTTTAATATACTATGTTGTTAGTTTAACAAAAATGTGACATCAGAAGAAACCAAAACCTGAATTTTGAATGGCCTTAAGCGAAATTGTTTCTCTTCTACAATTTGCAAAATAAGTATTGGCTGTTTCTTTGAGAATAATGGTGCCTGCTTTAGAAGTAATAAGATCAACTACTATTTATTAATGTAGAATATCCACTGTCTGAACAGTCATAAGATTCATAAAAGGGGAGTGGAAATGGAAAAAGACATCATTCCCTATAAGAACTTCTGAATCTGAGTAAGACTTTCAGTATTTTGGTTTCATGACATTTCAGTTTTCAAAAAGCTTAATCAAGGACATATTTTTAAAATATTTTCAAATTATCTGTATTAGTTGGGAAAACTACTATTACAGTATTGTCAAAAAAAAGAAAAGAGATGCAGAAAACTATATAGGAAGTGCAGTTTAAAATGTCTTATTGTTAATTAATTTCTGGAGGAAAAAAGAAATTAGTTTATTGCAACCAAA
Organism: Manacus vitellinus; assembly: GCF_001715985.3. Lineage (NCBI taxonomy): Eukaryota > Metazoa > Chordata > Aves > Passeriformes > Pipridae > Manacus > Manacus vitellinus. The sequence goes on along the minus strand of NW_021939632.1, from coordinate 13,760,870 downwards.
TGTGCCCAGTCTAGAAAAAGGCTTTAAGTTTCATTTTTGACATCTAAAGTTATTTCTTTACTCAGATACGTACCTAAAATTAACTTATAGAAGTACTCATTCTATAAAAACATTTTAATTTATAATTGCAAATTTTCTCTAATTTTTTTTTTTTTGTTCAGCATGACTTCCTAATGGCAATTAGAGAAAGGTAATCTTATTAGAATTGAGCTTTGGCTTCATTGGCTTTGGTTTGCTTTCCCAATAGTGTGTACTTTTTGCCCATCTCCGCTGGTATTGTATTACATTTATATACATGGCCACTTGAGAAGGGTACTTATTGGTCTAGACCTTTCTTAGTTTTGAAGCAAGTGTAAGACAGTTATAAAGAAAGCAACCAACCGTTTTGTACACTAATTTTGAAGTATCTAGTCAATAACAATTAGCTCATATAAAAGAAGATTGGGTTTTTTCCCAGCAAAACCAAGGCAAGTTCTTGTGCCATATCTACAAATCCACAGACTCTGAAAGACAACCAAAATGCAGGTCTGATGAGGAGACAGCAGAAACTCTAGCAACACTGGGGAAAAGTTTGTTGTCTTGGAAACTGCTCAGGTAATGTCCTGGTTCTGCTGTTTAATAATGACTAAAAATTTATAACTAACAACCCCAAAATTTGTATTAAACACCAGTGGATATCACTTAGCATAAATTTTGCTACTTCATTTTCATTTGTAGCATGAACTTTATTCACTGTTCCGGTGTACTCTTTGATCTGTTGACATATGTTGACATACAGCTTATTTCCTTTTTCTTGTGCATAGTGGACATCTAAGCAGTTTTCACAGGAGCTATATACACAAACATTTGCAGTAAAGTTTGCTGGCTGAGTTATTGCTAGGATTGAAGCAAGAGAGTTTTATTTCCTTCTGCTTTTTGTTTTTGTGTGAATGCAATGAATTATAAAGATGCCAAATTCTATACAGTGGTGTTGGGTGCATTTTTTTAGTTATTTTAGATCAAATATCATAGGATCATAGAACAGTTTGGGTTGTAAGGAACCTTGAAAATCCTGTAGTTCCAACCACCCTGCTGCAGGCACAGACACCTTCCACTAAACCAGGTTGCTCAAAGCCCCGTGCAACCCAGCCTTGAACGTGAGTATGCTGTCTGTGATAGCAGACAGTTCATATATAAACTGTATCTTCTCCATAGAGTGTCTTCATAATGGATGGTTGAACAACCTTGGAAATAAACCCTTCATACATATTATAAAAATATTAAATATTGCTATTGTTAATAATTCAGGTCACTTTGCCTTTCAGTGTGTGTAGACTTCTTTCCATGTTTGAAACAAGAATTGGACTTTGGGGTGACCATCCTTCACCCTTTGCTAGTACCAAGCAACTAAAAAAGGAGAATTGTCTGATTTGAAAGCAAGAGCCATACATGCAGGAAGGGAGGAAAATGAAGATGCGGCTCAAAGGCAAACAAGAGAAGGAGTGAGTGTTTCCTCTGGGAACTAGGATAAGAGGAAGCTTGGATAGACTCACCAGAAAGAACGAGATGCAGAACGGAACAGGGAACTGAGGAACAGAAATCCATGGGCACCATATATGGAGAAGATATGTAACAGGAGGCAGCGTGGCAGGGTGAGAACACTGGACCTAGAAATGAGTGGGATGAAATGGTGGAGGCAAGAAGAAAAAGGGGCCTGTCTGTCACAGAAATAGGGTGAAATCTGGGTAAACAAAGAAACTGGGTGTAAGGATTGGAGGTAGAACCATGTATCTTCAAAGTTTTTATTCTTCCAAGTGGTACTGTATTTTCACATCTTGGTAGAATATTACAGGTTTTGTCTTTCATCCATATGTGCACAATCTATTTCAATTCATTAAAATGATGGAATGTTTCATTTGTTGTAGTTTGTGCTATGCACTTGTTTGCAACAGTGCAGGCAAGTGTATGATACACCTGCTTTTGCTTTTTCCTTAGGGAACAATGTTTTTACCTTCTTTCAAGTATAACCCCATAGTGACAGAAGCTACATTCCTAACCTCCTGGGAAGCAAATACAAAAGAATAACAGAAGTGTCTCCATCCTGATTGTGTTCAATCAAGGTAGAACAATTAAATTTACTCCATATGTTCTGATGTTGTCCCATTTAAATCAAGATCATATCTGCAGATTATCACATTGAAGTGCCTCCCCATATCAGTTTCTGTTATACTTGCATCTGTTCAACAGAACTTAAAACAAATCTGTATAAACTAGAAATGAAATTTAAGGGAATATAGCAGGATAGGCTTTATCTGGGATTACAACAATTCAGAGATGGAATACATTTTATTATTTTAAAATACTCACTATTGCAGAGAAGCACTTACCCAAGAGGCAGAAAATTTAGCTTATTTGAGGTATAATGTAGGTCAAGAATACTAAAGCTAATAGCCATGTTCTGAAGCTTTGTATACGTAATGTTAGCCAAAGATATCTTGTCAATTGTGAAAAAGAATTTAGCAATGAGACAGTCTCATTTTCAGATGATGTTTTATTGATCAGGTTACTACAGTTTTGAAGGGAACATGAAAGATTAAGAAAGCAAGTGAATTAGCTTAATAATGGCTAAAACCCACAGATGACATATACAATTTAATAAATAATTAAATTAAGAATAATCTAGACATTCCTAGATTATTATTTCCCAGTGTATTGATACTAAGTGAAATTTTAAGTTCATTAAAAAAACAGACTTAGTGTATGCTGCTAGTTATAAAAACAACCAAAATGTAAAAATCTGTAAGTATGATGTAAAAATAGAATGCTCTATAGCTACTGCATAAATCCAGTGTATAGTCTTCTCTGTAGTGTGTCCTGTTCAACAAGGAAAAAAAAATGCAGTAAAAATAGATAGTGGAATTTTTCCATGTGTCGAGGAATTTTCATATGAAGACATGTTAGGGAAATGAATGATAGACAATGTGCAAATGGCATATAATGTTACATGTTAGTATTTAGAAGGTCTAGTTTATACCTTTACATTATACAAAAAGCAAGGTAAATTAGTCAAGTTGGCAGGCAACAAACCTACATTGATAAATGTATGCAACATGCCCTTAAAAACACAAGGAATCACAATGTTCATGAGGCTAAAAGATTGGTGAGTTACCAAAAATGAGTTGTATTAGATTTTTCCATTTTTATTTTTATATGTGTGAAAGGGAAAATTTGCATATTTACTGTTAAAGATTTTAAAATACCTCCAGTTAAAAAACAAACCAAACCAAACACATCAAAACCAAACAACAGTCCTAAAACCTTTCTTGTTACTTTTTGTGAGGTCCTAACATTGCTCAGCAGTAGCACTGGAGAACAAGCCTGAATACAGAACGGGTCTAATAGACACAGTTATCGAATTAAGAAAAGATAGAGGGGAAAAAAGTAGGAAAAAAAAAGAATGTACTAATTAGTATGACATGTAGTCCTGTAGCAATCATAGAGCAGTTAGTATTTTATATAGAATGATGAATTCAGCTCAGTGCCTGAGAAAGGAAGAGAGACGTCAGTCTTACCACACTTCCCTGTCACTTACAATTGTAAACTGGCACGTGGACAAGTCAAAAGCCGAAGAATAAAAGTAATTGGTTTGCTAAAAGAGCACACAATTGATTAATTATGCTTGGGTGAGACTGGCTGTTTTGGAGGGTCTCATTGCAGAGACAACATTAATTTTTTCTTTTAGTGTCAGGCACACTCTAGCCTCCATTTCCTCTGAGATAACAAGTGCTCTTTAAATGGAGAAGCTGCATCTTTGAACTTGAATAAAAGGATTGTTGTGTAGTGTAGGATTTAGCAGATGGGGTTAGAGAATCTGAATTTACCACTAGTCTTTTATTCTACACTAGGAAAAGCTTTGCCATTTGTAATGGCTCTGTTTGCTACATTCGCTATTAAGCGCAGTAGTCAGATGTTGTTCTGAGGAATTGGGCAGCTTAGCTTCCAGTGACATTGATTACACTCAACAGTGAGAGTATGAGAACAAGTGGTGGGTGGAGAAGTGAAAAGGCAGTGTGAGGCATTTCAAGGAGGAGGTTTGCACTCCAGCACTTGCATGTGGGTGACAATCCCTCAGAGAAACAGTTTTTACTCTGAAGTGGAGCACAGTTGAATCTTCTGTGCTCACTTCAGGTTTAATCTTCATCCCCACAAACTACCAGCGCAGCCTGTAGTTAATTGTGCGTTTACTTGAAAATAACAGTAGCAAGAAGCTGCATCTTTAGAATGGAGCTGTGATTTCAGAGGCAGAGACCCTGGCATGTTAATCCCTGGCATAAATGGGTGTAATTCTCAATGACAATGCTAAGCCTGTTTACACATGGGCTGAACTAAACCCAAAGATGGCACACAATGCTGTTCAAAATCAATCATTTAATCCTTTTGAAATTTTTGTGATCTAACAACCAGAGATGTTTGTGTTAAGAAAAGATGGTGTGACAAAGCTGTAGTTGTCACTGACCGTGACTTTCTTTAAGATACAAATTATGACAAACAAACTCATAATCTTATTTTAGATAAACATTTTATGTTTTTATTCAAGAGTGAACATTAGTGAATTGAATAAACCCTCAGTGATAGTTACCAAGCTCTGAAATAAGGTCTAGTTTTTAAATTGGAAACAGTCCAAGCAATCTTATACAAAAAAAGAAGAACAAAATTATCCTGGCAATAAGTCTACATTTTATTTTACTGAAGTTTATGAGGAATCAATACATAATCAAAAACAACCTTGAGTTTAGTTTCTTTTTCTTTTGCATGTATATATTTTAATACAAATAAAAACAGATGGAAAAGGAAACACATAATACACAGTCTACAAAGCATACAAGTATTTTTATATCACTTAAGATATGTAACAAGCTTCTAAACCACACTCTTCTCTTCTTGCATCAATTGGCTTGAGACAGAGTATCAGAAACAGTAAATATTTATTTTACTTTGAAACAACGTTAGTAAAAGGCCTTGGGGTTATTCTGAAAGAAAAAAAAAAAATCTTTGAATCTTTGACCCAAATTTCCAACATAATTTATGTCACTGTAAGTCCAGAAGACTCTTGAACTCTGTAGAATGTCCTCAAGATATAGACTAGTTGCTCGCAATTGGAATCCAAATTAACTGGCACCTGTTCTGGCTTGGGCTGGGGTAGAGTTAAATTTTCTTCACAGTGGCTGGTATGGTGGTATGTTTTAGATCTGTTCTGAAAACGATTTGATAATACAGAGCTGATGTGAGCAGTGCTTGCATCCTGTCAAGGCCTGTTCTGCTTCTGTGCTGCCCCACCAGTGAGGAGGCTGGGGGTGCACAAGAAACTGGGAGAGGACACAGCCAGGACAGCTGACTCCAACTGACTAAAGGGATATTACAGACCATATGGTGTCATGCTCAGCATGTAAAACTGGGGGCAGAAGGAGAAAGAAGGACATTTGGAGGGATGGCATTTGTCTTCCCAAGTCACCCTGTTGTCCTGGAGAAGGCTAAACACTTGCCTGCCCTTGGGAAGTGGTGGATGAATGCCTTGTTTAGCTTCGCTTGCATGTGCAGTTTTTGCCTTACTTATTGAACTGTCTACCTCAGCCCCTGAGTTCTCTCACTTTTACCCTCATGATCCCCTCTCCCATCCCACTGGGGGGGAAGTGAGCAAGTGGCTCTTTGGTGCTTAGTTACTGGCTGGGGTTGAACCAGGACAGTGCTTAATATTAATTGTAAAGACAAAAATGCAAACATAGAAGTACAAAAGTACTTTGTTCACTACTCTTACTTTGTTTAAGGGCTGAAATTTGGTTTAGGTTTAAGATGCTCACATACCTGCGTTTATATGTTTGTGTAGGATATTCAGAATTTTTTATCCTACAACATTCTGTAATGGGTAATAAGTATTATGAATCTTAACAACCAACCAGATAAGTATGATAGATTAAAGTAAGTGATTTAAAATAAAGTCCCTAAGGCATGTTTGTATTTGTAATGTTTCTCTCTCAAATACTTGCAAAAGTTGCTGTGAAAAAGTATGCCTATGCTTAAAAGACCTTTGAAGTCCAAAATAACAAAGTGAAGATTGAAAAAAAAAAACAAGAGGGGAAAAAATGGCTTTTTAAATGCATTGTCAGAAAGTGAAAATGCATATTTATGTTTTCCTATGTTTTTAGCTTTCATAGAAATTGTGTTATTTCATTACCAAAAGACTTTGCATAATGGTATGTGATTCTAAGGAAATACCAGTAAAGCAATATAATTTAAACTTATATTATGCTTTGGGCTTCCACTTTTTTCCAATTGTTCATTCTCCTTTTCCTAAACCAGTCCATTGGGTTAAAAAAGAAAGCAAACATAATGGCACTCTTTGAAAGCAAAAAAATTGTTGAAGGTAATGCAGGCAAATATTAACTGTTTTTTCCAGTGGATTTTCCTTCCCTATGTGAGATCAAGAATAGGGCAGTTATGTCTGATATGTTACCAGCAAATTTCTTAGTAGAGGTATCGTTTGGATACTTCGTATCATTTGCACGTTCTTGTTTCCAGCTACCCTACTTTCTGATTTACGTTCATAAAGCTTTTGGAGATTCTCAAGTGGGGAGTGTAAGTAAGTATTGCTTACATATTACTTACATTATCTGAGTATTACTGGCTATATTTGTAAAGTGAATAAATACAAATTTTAACATAAGTATGCATGTGTGACCATGTGTAACCATGTGAACAGTGACAGCTTCAGGCTTCTTGATTTTCATGCCCAGCTTACTTGGTGATATCAGCAATGAACGTGCAAACTTTCCCTGGGGTAGCCTAGAGCGACCTTTTTTATCTCTGACGGTGCTGCCAAGTGTTTCAGTATTCTCTGATTTAAAAACAAAACAAAACTAAACCACAATGAAACAGTTATTGCCAAATCTAAGCCTGAAGGGCTTAGATTATATACATACATACGTATATGCATATGTATATGTGTGTGTATGTATAAAAATAAAATGAGAGCATAGAGAACATCAGCAGGCTGGGAGGTAGAGAAATGGAAATTGGCTGGCATCCAATTAAAGAAAGGTCCAGGCATGAGAAAAAAGAAATTCTTTAAATAGACGTTTAACATAAGGTAAAAGAGAACAGCTGTTTGCTTCGAACTTTTTCCTAAAACAAATGGTTGTATGGGACAAGAAGTAAAAGAAAAGTTAATAAGGGTCTTTCTGTTCTTAGTCTGGAAAACTGTGTAAGCCAGACTTTCACGTTCAGACTTTCTAAGCACTTTCATGCAAGGGGCCTGCTGGGGATCCACATTCTTCTGCAGTCAGGATGGATGCTGAGTCATCAGGAAAGCTGGCCATTTGGTTTACGGTTTCTAAATATAGAGGTGAACATTTAAAGCCCTAATCTGGGAACAGTGGACATTCGTGTGCAGCTTTGGTGACATGAAGATTTCATTTGTAATAGGCTTGTATCAAAACCAAAGTTGTGCTTGTATTACATGTATTGCTAGCAAACTGTAGCTCCTATGACAAAAACCAATTAATTAAAATTTAAAAATTTTTATAAGAAAAATAGAAGAGTGATAAGTTTCAGTTTTTGCTAAACATCAGAACTCTGTCAGGATAGCTTGTGTATCTTTGCTCTATGCAGAAGAGGTAGAACAAGTAGACTTTGGGGGAGGGAGCATAAGAGCAACCTAAATTAAGGAAGGAAGCTCAAGTTAAGGTTAGAAGTGGTGAATTTTGACTCTTCAATTGGATTTTAGCTATTGTGTTCAGTGGGTAAGGAATGTGAGTTTGTGGGAGTCTGGAAATTGTCAGTTTGCTGAATAGATATTATCAGATATTTATACTAACATTACCTTTGCAGTTGGTATAATACACCGGCATTCAGTAGGTTGGTGGGATGGTTTTTTAATTTCTGATGAACTTCTACACACTTGGTTTGTTGGTTTGTTTGTTTGGGAACTTTGCTACAATAGGACCTTTGATATTCAGTGCTTTGACAGAGAATCAGAATTTAAAGATGCATTTTCACTGTCACTGTAGATGAATTTTTATAATCCAGTGTTGCATAGTAGGAGTTCCTTCTTAAAAAAGCAAGGTTTTACATGGGTGATTCAGTGTTTTATTTGACAGCATTTCTGTGCCTTCTGCATAGATCCTAGCTGAAGAAATGCTTGCTGAGTGCTTTGCCACCTGAAAATGTGGGGCAGGGAGGGAGAAATCCTGCCTGGTCAACAGTTATGTCAGTTTGGCTAAACATGTGCATTGCCAACAGTGGCTCTGCCAGGGCAGGCCCAGCCATTGCACCTGCTGGAGCCACCGAGGTGCCGTGACTCACCCCTGGTTCTCTCTGTATGGAGCTGCTGCTGCAGAGCATGTGCAGCACAGGTGCCATCTCCCCACCCAGCTATCGGTGTCTTCCAGGACAGTGAGTCCTTCAATAAGCTGTGAGGTCCAAGAAGTATTGTTCTGGCAGGCCAGGTGTGGCCCAGGGGCACCAGTGCCTGGCTCTGCTTTGAGTGAAGAAAGTGCTTCATTATTTAGATTGCTTACAGTGCAAGCAGGCAAAACTCTTGGTAACTGAATTAAGGAAAGAATATCTAGTAAGTGGATGGCAGCAGAGGAAAGACTGTTTTGAGGAAAAATAGGTTTTTTTCTTGAAATTTTGTGTCACATTTTCATCCTGAATATGTACAGTGTATTTTAGGAGCTATTTTTGTAGCTGAAATAGCTGGAAACAGAAGTCTTAATAGGGTGCAAAAAACGTGTAGCTGTGTTAAGCGACAAAGCTCTAGCCATCACATCCAACATGCAGTGCTTTTGTACAGTGGCAGTTCATGTGCAGCTGATTCATCAGTCAAAAAAAAAAGTCATTACCTTACTATAAGAGGTGAGCTTCAAAATGAGACTCTGCCCTCATTTTCTATGAAAACTTTAAACATGCAAAGTTTGAGGTTTTAAAAGTTAGTCAGCCATGCGTGAGTTATAGAACCACAAGTTAGCAACTCATGTTAAATTTTGAAAAGACTGGTTTTTATTTGCTTCTAGCTCAAAATTAATTTTATCTGTTTCCTTCCAACTGGTGTAAGACTAAGACAGATGATTTTACAATAAAATGGAGTTTCTTGACAGTATAACAACAGCATGATGAGAAGAATCTTTTTCTGATTAAACTAGGGTGGAGGACTGTTCTGACACTTGTCTTAAAAGGTCTGACCTTGGCCACAGACATCTTGTCTGTTGCTCTCATGGAGTTTCTCAGCAGCATGTAGGTGGAGTCAAGGTCTCTGGGCTCCAGAAGACAAAAGCTTAATACGTGACCTCCAAGTGTATTTCTGCTGCCTGCGATAGATATAAAAAAAGCAAGAAAGTCATGGTTTATTCCACTAGGAGAAAAATCAGTAAATGTTTATTATCAGTAAATGAAAGTCCATTTTATCAGGACTTTCTAGCATGTTCTCTGGAGAGGACTGAATCCTTCTTTCAATTGTGCATGGTATGCTGAAGGTATTCATTTGGAACTTTATTACCAGTCTTTATTATAATTCTCTTTATTTTGGGTGCTATCTTTGCACAGAATCAAAACCAGAATGTGTCTCTTCTTCTTAATTGAATTTCTTACTGTTATTTGTCTATTTTCTACCTACAACATTAAAAACACTAGTTATTTCATGCATGCTACCATTTAATATATAATGGATGAGACCTTGGTACACTTAAAAAAATACAGAATACAGCTGAGACAGAAATATGAACTGAATTATTGACTGTGTAAAATATAGCCACAATTTCAGCTTAAACTCTTAACATTGTGTGACCAGTTGCTGTGTCTCATTTGAATCTTATGTGAAAAGAAACATGGAAAATGCAAAATATTTTCTGTATCCACAAAACTGCTAGTGCTTCTTTCTCCAGTGGAAGTGACTCCCCTCTGTCTTTAACAGTGAGCTAAACCCGGTAAGGTAGCAGTAGTTCCCAGTAGTACCATTCAGTTTTTGTTTTCTTGTGGAAATCAGTGCCATTTTCAATCAGTCTTTTTTTTTTTTCATATGAAGGCCCTGAAGTGTCACTCATCCCTTTTAATTCTGACAGTGCTGCTATATGAGTTGTGGTGAAATTAAATTTCCATAGAAAAGACAAATTTTGTGTATAACATATACTTGCAGATTTCTCCAATGAATGTGCAATGCCATAAAGGGCCCACAGCAGCTTCCTAGTCAGTGGCTATTATTATGGAGCATTTAATTTGTGCACAAGTATAGTCTTTCTTGTCTATATATGTCTCTATATGTCTCTAATATGACTAATATAATATAACATTTTCTTTCATGTGATTCCTAAGACCGTACCTCAAAATTGGTATAACAAATATTGTTCTGACCCATAGGAACCAAGAAAAAAATTGGCCACAGGCTTCACAAAAGACAAGATCTCATCATAAAGAAATTTCATAGTCAGATCTAGAGCTACTGTGCATAGCTGTTCAGGTAGATCTGTTGACCCTTGGATGAGTGTAGAATCAAGAGTCGTTAGGCTGCATTTTCTGGGACCTTCTTGATATTTGTGATTTTACTCTTCTATATAGGAAAACATAGAATCTTTTGGCAAAATGAAAAGGAAAGAAAAAATGTTGCAGCTTGATTATATCTGTACGTTGCTGTATTGTTAGACTGGGTTTTTAAATTAGTTTTTAAGTTCTTCTCAGAAGTGCTTTAGTAAAATATTAATGTTGGTGTTGAGCAGTCACAGGACAGAAGCAGTCCAGAGTCTGTATCTGCTTCATACAGAAAAGGCCTGTAATAGAATCAGCAGAATGCCTTAATACGAAGAAGTTTGAAAAGGAAACTAAGCTGTTCTGTATTCTCATTTATTAGACAGGGAGAGGGAACTGAAGAGTAACCTTTAAGGAACTCAAATTGCACCTGAATAATTTGCATTTAGAAAGGATGTTCCTTTCGTGTTCAATTGGTTTATCGAATCCATGCTAGATTCCTGTAAATGCTACACAGCTTTGCATCTCCAGTATTTTGCCTAAATGAAAGACTAACCTTTGGAACCTGGCTTGGCTATATTACATTTATGTTTAGTCTAATAGAGGTGATGAAAGTCATTGAACTGAATGGCACACATTCCCTTGGTCCTTTAGAAGCAGCTTTAACAATAATCTCACTTGGATGTTCAGAGTGATAGGAATTAACATCATTCCTATACATTGGAACATGCTTCTGCTTGAAACAGCCTTCTCAAATGCATGTTGCTACAAGGGCAGAGTGTGGAGCAGAAGAAAGAAAAGCCGAATATACTTTTCATTCCCGAGAGAAATTAAAAAGAAGGCAAGTGCTTTGAGTAGTGAGCAAGCATGCCTTCATTTTGATTCTACTGACCTGCCATAAAGAAATGAAACAGTGCTCATTTTACTGAAAAAAACCCACTTTGAAAACGAGTGTCTTAAGGAGCTGTGGAGTTGGTGTGAATGTGGACTGAGCTCATTTTGTTCCTTCAGTGTACAGTATATGTTGACAGTAAATTCTTCCTGCAGATAGTGGTCATGAGAAGTTTTGCCTTGGGGGTTACACAAAAAACTGTATTAGAAGTATATGAGAAATCTTGCTGTGTATGTGGGACCTCTATATAATACGCCTATTTCAGTCCCTTTCTGTTTCAGCTTTTTCGTGAGATCTCTCAGGTATCTTGTACAGAGTCTTTATGGGCAAGGTGCTTGAGACCTATAATGTTTTGGGATTTGTTTGTGATTTTTATGCAAAAGCAAAATCATAATGAAATCAGACATTAATCTAGTTTGTGAATTACACTGAGAAGTGCTTTGTGGAAAATACCCAAATCACTAACAGAGATTGGGGATTTAATATTCTACATTGATATACCCAGAACTAGACACATCAGATTGTAAGTAGCATTTTTGAGTTTATTCATAACAATAACTACTTTTTTGTATTAAGGGAGGGTGATAGTTTGGTTCTGATCCTGAAAAACAGGAAAAAGCTAATGTCTTTGTGAACTCTGCACTTACACTCTCGTTAGGGGAACTTTGCAATAGCCATGCAATTGCTCTTTTGAGTCAGAGTCTGGGATCTCCTGAGTTATTCTGAATGTGTGCTAGCCTCAATGCTAGCCTCTGGTCCCCAGGTGGATTATTTTCTTCCACTGCTCTACAGCATTCCTTACCCTTTCCCACATGAAGGTAGAAGGGCTAGAGTTTGGAATGACAGTACTGGAAATTGAAAGGTTCTGTAAAAGAGGAATCATAACTTTTGCCCAGAAAATCTCTATGTAGTCTTTGCTTTCATATTGTTGAATCCCATGCCAAGAAGCTACCCAGTAAACAGTTTGCCGTAACTAAGCATCAGGACCAAATAACAAGAGCCATGGATAAGATAACCACCATAATAAAGGTCCATTAAAACCATATATAAACAAAGCCTTCCCAAACAACCTGGATATTTTGTACCTGTCACATCAGCAAAAAAGGCATGGCTGCAATCCTCGAATTTAGTACAGCTGCTTCACTGTAATTGGTTATGAAGTTGTGTAAGAAATTGTCCCATCCTGGTGAATAATCATCTCATTCATTGTTAGTTCATGGTTGGGTTAGAGCGAGGGTGATATAATAACACACAAAGCAGTAACTTTGGTACCTAAGACTTGCAACTACCACAAAATGATACTTCTCAGAGGTGGAAGATACAGCCCATCTGACTTCTGTTCTTTGCTCTACCTATTCAAAGAGTAATAAATTGATATCAGTATTCTGCTTTATTTTCTCTAGGCACTCCAAGAGTGAGATTTGGAGTATTTAAGGGATCTACTAAAGTTCAGAAATGAAACACAGGTTATCTAGAATAATGGATCTTTCCACAGTAATAGCAAAGCTTGACCATGTGAGAACAGAATTTTCTTTGGAAACAGTTCAGCTCTGTCTCAGAAACTACAGATAAGGAACGTAAGTACCCATGTTTGTGTGCATGTGTGTGTAAAACAAAATAAAAATTCCAAAACAAAGCAAGTTGACTTGCTCCTTCCCAGCTCCACATAGACAGAATTGTAGAACTGCAGAGACAACAATTGTTCTTTAGGCAGGCTTTATGCATGCCTGAAGTGTGGTCAGGAAACAAAATAGAAATACATAAAAAAATAGAATGGAAAAAATAAACTAATGGTAAGAAATGTCTTGCTGCTGTTCTGTTTATCTCTCTATATAGTGTAAATAAATGAGTATGTGCAGTTGACCATGAATTATCCTTTACCCTTGAGGGTCTAAAAACTTAATTTGGAACAAGTTTGACAGGGTATTTCACAACTTCTTTGGATTTTTTTTTTTTACTTTCTAATAACTTGGCATATGAATTTATGAGTGTACTGTGGTACTATCATCAAAAAGAAGATCAAAATAGTGACTAGAATAAGTGAAAAGGAGATAGAACTGGCACAAAATCTGTATGGAACAAAGAAGTTACATTTATTATTCAAAGTACAACTCCCATTGGGAACTTGTATAGGTATCATATAAGTCATGATGGAATAGGTCCTCTAACGAAGGACCATTATTATGAGAAGCAGGTAGTCTCCATTTAAAATAAAAAGCTAGGCACAATTATACTGGTTGTTAGCATGCAAGCAGCTAAAAGAGCCCTGTGTGTTATTAGGCACTAACCCTTACTACGTGAAATGGAATTGTCTGATAGGAAAATTGGGTAGGACTTTCTGTGGAAAAAAATGCAAATTGTGGATCAAGTTATCTGTAGGAGTCTTATGACTGATATTAATGGTTTAAGGTTAAGTTTTGTTGGCAATGAAACAAATATTTTGGCTGTTCCTGAGGTCTGTGAACTTTATTAAGTACATGAATTACAAGTAATGTGATAGCATACTATGTTCTCTTTGCTTCCCTAGGATCCTTGAACCTGTCTCATCTGAGACAGGCATTGCTTTCACTGTTGTTTCTATGACAGCTGAATGTGAATGGTGAATGTATCTTTGGAAGGCAGAAGGTGAGGTGCATTGTCTTTTAGTGGTCAAGTCTGATAGACATCCTTTTTTATGTGTTGGTATTGAGTTTTATATAAGATTTTGAAAAAGTGAAAATAAGTTTTCCCTAGGGAGAAAGATAAGAAATAAAGGATTAGGATATCTCTCCATACAGTAACTCCTACTGTGAAATTCTAGCCCTATTTGTAATGCTAGGTTAATAGATGGAATTGATGATCTTAAAAAGGTCTATGATTCTAATAAGTGCTTTGCTACTGACTTCAGGATGATCACAGTTTTACTCCTAAGGTGCAGTTGTGCTTTTCTAGGAAAGCTAAAGTATAAAATACAGCTTCTGCCAGCACACCATCAATGCAATAGGAAGGGAAGAGGATAACATTGAATTACATCCATAGCCAGTAATAGCTGCTGTGAGCACCCTGATGATCAGTGTATTAATGTTAGTCATCAGCTTTTTGGGTTTGTATAAGATTATTTTCTTCAAATCTGAATGAAGTAGACTCAAGATGAATTTGAGTTCTTTATGGAACTGTACTTAGTATTTTTTTTTAAACTCTTTAAAGAATGTCAGATGTGGTAAAGCTTCTTAGATTTTTATTAATAAAGCACACAATTTATAACTAAGTTTTGAAGCCCTCCAAGGCACTGTTTAATTTTTCAGCTCTCCTTTTTTTTTGTTCTATCTAGTTCTGTATTAGCTTCCTATCATCAGGTCTTGCCTTTTGTAAAGCAGACATTCTCATGCACACATTTCTGGGACGTATTGTGCACATCATGAAAGAAGGAAAATGACTCTTGATTGGGATCCTGGTCTTCACTGACCCACTGCTCAGTGGGTATTAGATAGTGTGCTTGGCTATCAGCAACATTGCAGAGGGTCTTTGGCCAGTACATTGCCTACAAGTCATGGATTGAAGACTGTTCCTTCATATATTTCAGGCAGAGCTAACATACTCTTTTTGATAGGGCTGTTTTGATGTCAGCTAAGAAAATAACTCTTTGATGTGTTTGCATGAGAATGAATCCTGTAGATAAAATTATATTGCATAATAGTTTCCTGCAGCTCCCCAGATACTTATTAGAGTATTCGGAAATTTAATTCAGCCTCTCCCTAAGAATTGAGGTCTCCACTTTGTACTTCTGATTGCTTCTCTCAGCTCAATTAATGACATGGAAGCACTTGTTCTTTCTCTGAATAGTGTCTGGGTGCCTCCTGCCAGAGCAATGGAGATCACCTTCTGCTGAGCTTATAGATATATGCAGGAATAGAGCCATAACGGGTGCTTCAGTGCACTGTGTAATATCCTCTTCCAAATTAAGGAGGCTCTGAGACCAGTCAGTTTTTCCCTGCCCGTATGTGATTGCACACTTAAAATCAGCTGACTCTCAGATCAAGTGGTGCCTTGTAGCTTTAAGCTCAGCAGTGGCTGTTGTCTGTGTTGGGGAATTTTTCTGTCACTATAAAAGGCAAAACAAGACTAAAGATACTAAAGATGGCCCTGGAATTTTTTTGCAACGATGCTCCCTGAGAAACTTGAAATTTCTTGATTGCAAATAGGAAAACTCTTGAAGTTTCCTACTTGGTAGTACATGGTAGAGAGAACTTGAGAAGGGAAGAAAAGGGTTTAATTGAATACTTTCCAAAAATAAAGTGAAAAAAATTATGTATATCAAATCAGAAGGAAATAGAATAGTAGGGTGAGGTGACAAAGTCCTCTTACAGTCTGATAGTACTCAAGACTGGGCAAAGTTCTGCATTGTGGTATTAGATGTCAACATCCTGAGATATTCAGCTTGGCACAGTGAGACCACTTCATTGCCTCATTTCATGCTAGTGTGTTTCAGGCTATGTGCTGAATATTTCCAGTACTTGGCTTTTTATACTATGTGCAATAGATTAAATTTTCCTATTTTGACAGGGAATATCTTTAGCAGGATGCCTTGAAATGCCTTAGGGATTCAAGCTGTCCCTTAATCAATGCTGCAGAGGATGCAGTTTTGATTTTTTTCCTCTAATATATGAACTATGACACTAGATTCATCCTGGCATACATCTGCCAGAGCAGACTGAAGGCATTCAGTGAGAGACACTTCATGACCAACCAACAAATAGGAGGCAATCTAAAAAAGGGGAATTGAAATATAATATAGATGGGAAATATAAGATATCTCAAAATAAGGTCATAATGGAGGACATAAATTGCACATCTATGCAGACAGCAACAGGACATCCTCAAAATATCCTACAGTATCTGCATACTGATACTGACTTTTACAAATATGCAACAGATATGGATTGTTTCTGAAAAGAACAGCTATGGGTCAAGATGTAACATAACAGAGAAAACAACTCTGGGAATATAAATATTTATTGTTAGTGGAGAGAAACTGCTTCTTTCTAAAATTGGCAAGAATGATGAATCCAACCCTCTTAGTATTTATTGGAGAATTAGAAGGCTAATGAGGTGCAGCGAAAAACCCTTTTCTGCCTTCTAGAAAAATCAGCAAAGCTAACACTGTCAGACCATAATGAAGAATACTCCAGCATATTGAGAGCTACTGGGCTGCAGATCCACCACTAAAAATCTCCAGTGCCTGATACTGAACCAAAAAGAGAAAAATACAAAATGAAAATTCCTACATTACCTGAAGGACATGCAGAATTCTTTTCCATCTGTATTTTTTGTGATTGTTAATACTTGTGTGAAACACTGCTGAACTGCCATAGAGCAAATTACAAGCAAGAGATGACTGTGTCTAGTTTGATCTTTGAGCTTCTTTGATTAGATGCAGATAAGAGTCAATGTCATCTCTACATATTGTGGCATGTTTAACATCTGCTGTTCCTTTCTGGGTTGGTTTGCAGTTTGAGTCCTTAACTTATGACCTTTTCTTTTTCTTTGATTTAGCCATTGATTACACCCCAGAAGATGTGATTCATTTGAACTACAAAATCTCTGCTTGTTGTGGTACTAATAAGCATTGTGCCTACTGAAAGCTGTAGCAGAAAAGAAAGGGAGGAGGCCTAACATGCCTGACACTGTCTTTTGGCTGTGTTGCAGCAAGGGGAGAAGGAAAGATGTATAGGAATAGTTTTATCATCATGCATACATATACACACACATAAGCATTTTTATTTGTTTATCTAATCTCCTGGACGCTTTTTCAATGCCTGTTTTAACCCTTTGTTCTTGAAGTAAGCAAGGAAAAACTATATGACAGGCATTTAATTTTTTTCTTTCTTGAGAGCAGCTAGTGTCCCTTGTGTTGAGAAGAAAATAGTACCGTGTGGAAAGCTAAATTTCAATTAACACATCAAAGGGCAGTTTGTGGTGTTTTGCCTATAACTAAGGCTTAACTGAGTTGCAGGACTCTGGGAATTTTGTGTTTTCCTATATGCTCACTTACTGCATTCTTAGCTCTCCTACTTTTCTAGTCTTCCTCTGCTTCTCCAAATGGGACTAATGAAAGCAGTATAATCTTGTCGAATATGGTTCTTGCTGAGGAATTAGATGAACAGCTGCTGGGAACAGTCTGGGAATACAATTTGGTGAAAAAAAAGAGATGAGGTACAAACAAATTCCCTTATGATGCCATTCATTCTATATGCAGTATTATACCAGAGGGTGGAAAAATGGGAAGGCCTAAAATTCAATTTCAATTTGAGCTGGTTTAAAAAGAAGCAATTCTACATACATTGCAGCCACAAAAGCATATATTTATAGGCACAGGCTTTCACTTTGTAGGTAGAAACTGCACAGCTGGTTGTGTACATCTGGTTTTTTACATGCATAAGAACTTACTTTTACAGGCACAACTATTGTACTTTCTTCTCAGTATTTCCCAAACAGTTATGCTAATTCCTACATTATCTAGTTCATATCTCTTCTTCGTGCTTTAAACAAGGTTGGGGAGGGGAAGAAAACCCTACATTTTGGCATGCAGGACAATCAGAAATCCAATCCAGAAAATGAAAAAGTCATTGGTATGTGTCAGTGTTCCTGCAATATCCTCCCACTCACATTTTTGCATTGTAAAAATCCAGCATGCAATTGTTGGTTAGGACTGGAAATTAAAGCTAATCTCCTCAGTTGCCTTATGCCTGTCATACACCAATTGAAGCAATGGCATTTTGCTTTCTTGTCTTGCTACTTCAGTGAATTTCTTCTCAGGTCCTTTCCACCTAGCAGTGTCTGGGAAACACACACAGAATTAAACACGCCTGTCTACGGAAATGGGAGAGCCAAACACAAGAATTACGTTCATCTTGGATAAAGTATCATTTAGTGTAGTTCTAATAATTCACACTATTTTGTAAAGTTTGGTGGGGATCTTGGTAATATAGAATGTGCTGTGGCCTTTGGCCACACATCCCATATTTTGAACCAGATTTCCACCAACTTGTTTCCTTTCATCCCACTGATGGCCAGTAGCCAGTAGTAGGAGTTGGATTCTTTTCTTGATTGGTGGGTTAGAACACATGGAAACCCTCTTATGCTGTGTATGTTTTGTAAACTACAAGCTTGGACTGAAAACAGCCATTTTAGAGTTCTAGGAAAGTAATTTTAAAGAAATACTTCAAAATATTATTCTGGAACTGATTTTTTTTTCCAATTTTTTTAAATTGGAAGAGGCCTTCCTGGTAGTGATGAAGAAAGAAATATGTATTTTTAAAAAATAACTCTTAGAAATCATCTAAAAGTTTAACAGTCATGAAGACTTCATCATAAATGACATTTTGGTTTCTTTAAGAGGGATTGCATTAGCTCTCAGAATGGAAGTGTCACCAGATCAACTGTAACTATAGCTTGACACTTTGTGCTTCTGTGCTTGTGCACAGCTTGATATTATCTAAGTACTGGTAACAGTGATACCTAAGGCTGCCCTGGATAAACACAAGTTTCTGATGACAGCATCTTAAGTACAGGAGAAAAGCTCTTGTGCAGTTTACATTTATGATACCATCATATCCCTGAGGTGCTGACAGACCTTCATTCACAGTTTTTCGGTGAGTTGTTTTTCTGTATTTCATGTATCACTTCTCTTTCTTGGTGAAAATCATTGACATTTCTTCTCTTTAATAAAGCCAGATTAAAATTAAGAATGAACATCAAAATACCTTTTACTAACCTCGTTATTTTAAAAGAATTCAAAATCCCGATTTGACTTCTTAATGGTTGTAAAATGTATGTTTTGGACAATAGAACTGTATTTTAAGAAATAAAGTAATAAATAAAGAATATTTTTGACACATTTATGTTTAAAAATTGCTAAAGTTAGTTTATTTTTTTCATTTTCATAGTTATTTTTTATTTTATGTGGAGGTTTGTTTTATTTTACTAAGGCCTTGGTTCACCACAACATTTGTATTGCCTAATCTATAGCAACCAAGTTAAATGAAACAGGTTCTCCAGTACTGAAATCATTACAGGGAAAAAAAAAGGAGGTCCAGTCCATCCCTGTTGTGGCAGGAAATGGGTAACTAGGTCATCCCTGACAGATGTTTGTATAGGCTGCTGTTAAAAACCACAAATGAAGGGGATTCCACAACCTCTTAAACCTATTCCATCTAATCTAGACTTTAAGTTGAAAGGATTTTTTTGTTGTTGTTTCATTTTTTATGTGTACTCTGCTGCATAATTGTTATAATTCAGGTGGGTACAAAGATCTGTTGACCATGACTTTCTGTATGCTACCTTTTAAAATACACATTTTCCCTCCGGTCTTCTTTTTCTGAGGAAGCCAAACCCCATTCCTTCAATCTTTCTTTGTAAGTCATATTTTCAAAATAATTTACCATTCTTGTTGGTTTCATTTCAACTCCATCCAAATTGCTGAAATCCTTCTTAGGGTGCATTGCCCAAAAGTGCACAGAATGCTCCAGCTGAGGCCTCAGCAGCACTGAAGACTGCAAAATAATTAGATCCTGCATCTCACATACTGCACACTCCTAGTACATCCTGGAATGCAAAATGCCTTTCTGCAACATCATCATGTTGTTGACTGATATTTAGTTTGAAATCCACTTGAACCTTCCTATCCTTCTATCATCATCAGGTTATATTAATATACTCTGCTTTATTTTTGTCATGGGTAGTACCTAATTTCTCTCTGTCTAGTATGAGCTTGTTGCAGTTATACTGTTTCTCACATTAGCTAAATATTTTGGATTCTGATCTGCTTTCCTATGTATTTGCAACCCTCTTCCAGATTTTTTTGCAAATTTTACAAGTTTAGTCCCTGTTTTATTATCCAAGCTGTTCAATGAAAAATTGAATAGAATAGGATGGATGAGAAATCCCTGAAGGATGTTACTGCAGTGCCATCTTACTCTGTCAGGAAACTGTTGATAAATACTGTTTGAGAGAAATACTTAACGACTTGTGTGTCACCTGTTACTTGAATTTGTCTACACCATCTTTTTTGTTGCAGGCAAAATTAATGAGGACCCAACTAAAAGCTTTGTTAAAGTACAGATATCACATTTACTGCTTCCTTCTTATTCAATAGGCCTGCTGCCCTTTCTAGGAAGGAAATTGGAGAGGTTTGACACAATAATGATTCTAAGATTACATTTTAAAATCTTACTACTTAACTGTTTTCTGTCATACTGTTATCTTCGTGCCTATACACTAACTGCCTAATAACCTAGGATAGTATCCCTCAGAGATGGATGAAGTTATTTATGAAAGTTAGGTCAATTGAACTTTATTTCCTAAGACAGGCAGCATTTTCATCCTTTCTAGTCTTCTAGGACCTCCCTTGCACTTAATGAATTCTCAAAAACCCCAAACCAAAACAAAAAAACCCCACCACAACCTCCCTTCCCCCTGCATCATCATGCGGAGATTATTTTATCTTTTAAGTGCTCTGGGGTAATTTTTAGCAGATTTTCCTATGGGAACACAGTTTATATGATCACACGTATGACCAGTCAGACCACACCGTGCCTTTTGAACTTGCTGTTCACTCTCCAACTGAACTGGACTGGGTAGGGGTGGTCTCAAAGGTACTACATTTCTATAGATCTTGTGAAAATGAGCAGGTAAATAGAGAGTCTTCCATGGCAACAAGGAACTCAGTGTAAATGAAACCCTGATATCAGGCACTGGAAAACTCACAGAAGAATGTTATGAATATTCCAGCCATAAATTTCAGTCAGACTTTTTGCTCTGGGCTAATGCAAACAGGAGACATAAGGCTACAGGGAGACAAGCTTTATCCACTGCTTTCTGAACTACGTGTTTAAGTCAGCAGGATTGAAAACGGGCATTTCTTAATATTGCTTAACCCATTCCTTCCTTTTTCTGGTCTGTGCATCTTGGACTTTAGTAAATTGCTTTGCATGTCAGACGCTAAGATATTTTGTAGCTATGTTAGGCAAAAAAGAGCATTGAATATTTCAGTCTTCTCTGTGTCACATTATTTCCTGTCTTTCAGTTAGATACTGGTTTTGAATCTTCCTTTGTCTGCATTAATTTGTGTATGTGTGTGTGTGTAACCTTTTATTGGCTTTTAGGTCCTTTAACTCATTTTGCCTCTTAGCCTTCATGATTTTTTTCCCCCTGTGAGTATACTATTTTTTTAAACTCATTTTTAGTCATTGGTTCTTGTGTTCACTTTTTTGTGTCATTCCTTCTTGATTTTCACTGAACCAAATAGCTCCTGATGAAGCTTTGCTGCTCTCTTGCAGTGCTTACTTTGTGTCAGGGTAGTCTGCTGCTGTGCCTTTAATACACTTCTTTCAGTAACTGTCAGCTCTCCTATGCTCCCATTTCCTTATGAATTTCTTCCAAAATATCTACCTACCCATTCATTCCCTAAGCCAACAAAAATCCGCTTTTAGAAGCCCATGCTCTTTCTGTCAGTCCATGCTTTCTTTGGCATCATTAATTTTATTGTTTTGTGATCAGTTTTATATTTATATCTTCCACCTTTGTCTTATCAGGAAGTATTAACTGATGAGCTAAATATGCAAAACAGCCTTTCATCTCCTATCTCCTCAACTGTCTGAAATCTCTGTACCCTGAAAGAAAAGTTGTTCCAAATCTGCTGACTACAGGGCTGTTATCTTTTTCTTGGAGGTGTGTCTGGACAGAATAAGGGATAGGACACTGAACTGAGTGGTATCAGATCAGATGGAGCAAAGCAGCTCCCCTATTCCCAGCACAGAATGGGGCAGCAGACCAGCTGCTGGAAGGGAACAGAGGCAGAGAATTTGTAAATTAGAATACTGTTATTTTAATATCTAATATTTCATCATCTGTCAGGCTTATTGTTGATGTTTTGTGGCCAAAATTTGAAGGCCTTATTCAACAACTGCCAAAAAAAGCAAACCAACAATGCTAAATTGGTATGACTTTTGCCTGAAAAAAAGCATCAAGACATGCCCCATTGCTATTAGAAACCACATACAGACATGGCTCTCTGCAAACACTGACTGTCTCTAATGGCTTAAAATCAAAGGCAACAAAATAAGCTCCAGGCAAGACAGATACTTCAGGAAAGGAGATATAAGGTGTAAAGAGTGAGACAGAAGTATGAAAGATGTGTGGAAAAGCAGGAGCTTAAAAAAACATGGAAAGGAAGCCTGGCAGATAAGAGAGGCCTATTTACCTGAGAGCAGCATTGTAAAAGGAATAGTCTGTGTGTAGGAAAAAAATTGCAGGGAAGAGAAGACAAGAAGATTGTAAGGAGCATGGGAAGAAAAGAAATATAATAAAATGAAAACAGGTGAGGAAAAAGAAAGTGAATGTAGCATCCATCAGGATGGGGTTTTTAAAATTTTTTCACCAGGGAATATTTAAATCAAATATTTTTTATTAAAATGACATACACAAGAAGGGATTGTAAAACTGTCCTTGATTCTGACTGGAATGTAGCTAATAATCATAGTAGCTAGAGCTGGAGTCAAGAGGAATATTTCTATGGCAAAAACCCCAAAAAACAAATTCCATTTGATTTTTGTGTTTGGTTTGAAGGGAAGCTGTTTGTAGGCCTCTCAGAGATTTGGAGCAAAAATCATTATAGCAGAGGTGGATCACTGGATCTGACGGATGGTGATGGTATCAAAGGTATAATAAATGCAGTTTATAACAATTACATGTATGATAAAACTAGATCTGTGCTTACATGGTGTTTGTGTCTATTTCTTAAAAGTAGGCTTAATGTGATACCATTGTTTTCATTTTAGCTTCTCTGCATTTTGATATACTGGTATATTTAGGGAAGATATTTTTGCTACTGTATTATTTTATGTATGTTTTTGTTACCTTGCAACTCAGAGTTGATAGCAAGTGCTATATTAAAAAAATTATAAAGCATGTAGTGCAATATATAGCTCAGGGAAACAGCTCTAATTCAGTGAGCCTCAAAATTGATTTAATAAAGATCAAAATAAATTCTTCCTATAAAAATGTTATTGCGCTAAATCAGTTTTAGAAAACTTTAACTAAACTTGAAAATGAATGTTTGTACAATGGCAACATTCCTGTTTGCTCACAAATAGAAATGCTTTGTGAGAATTAGGTGCAGAAGCTGTTACGATCTGAGATGATATTCTATCCCAGCAATGAACTTCCTGTCACAATCACTGGGCATTTTACCTTGTACTTCTGTCAAAACTGCATTTTGAATCTTCTGAGCTACAGAACACAGACTGGAAGATTCTAGTCATTATCCAAGCCCAGAGTGGCCAGGAGCACATTGGTCTGATGCATGTACTCAGCTGTGTCAAGAGAAGGAAGGACAGAGGAATTTGAGCTACAAACTTCCAGCATTCATCAAGACAGAAAACAGTATTTTCTTCTCCCAAGTTATGTTTTCCCAGCATACTGCATTCCATCTAACCTAGAAATGTCATCAATACATCATTTTGATTATGAAATAATGTAGGCATTTTCTATACAAACTGCTGTACCAGTGTGCCTATTTAGTTATAAGAATATTTTTCTACTCTGCTAGTTAAATCAGATTGGCTGCTGGTGTTGGCAAAGTTATAGGGGATGTGTATGTCTTTCTATATATGGGATAGTTGAGTGTATGTGTACACATATTTCTATGTATAAAATTCATAAAGATTGACAAATATACTGGCAAATATACAATGAGGCATACTGTAAGGGCTTATGCTTTAAGAAAATACTGCTATAGGTCTATTATCCAGTGCTAGGATGACAGGGAACTAACAAAGAATTTGAAGCCTTCTTAACAAACAAAACCTCAGTTTCTCTGGCATTAAAAATAATTGATGGGCTAAATAAAAGGATACTAACAAGTCTGGGTTGCTCTACTGTCTTTTGCCAAGGCCAAGAAAAGGTAAAAAGAGGAGACGTAATACCCTTGTTGGGCGTATTTTAGAACTCTTAATCAAAAGTAGTCAATGAAGAAAAGAGATGCCAAAAGCATCTGAAGATCTAGCGACCTCTGATTCCTGACATTTCCCTGGGTTCTAGCTGATAGAGACTGATTTAAGTTTGGAAGCATATAGTTTAGTACTTTTCCAAGGATGTTGTCATTTATCATATCTCTGGAAAGTCTTGACTTTCATCAAGCCTGCTAAATCAAGTTCCTCTTCTACCTCTAATTCCTCCAATCATCTTGTGAATCTGAGGCAAATTGATTTTAGTGGGAAAAAGAGAGGTAAGACATACCTAGTTATTAAGAACATGTATTATTTGATGTTATTAGATACATATCTTTCATAAGGACACCAAAATGTATGTGGTGCCTATGAGCAATGAAGGTGAGGGTCTCAGAATAGGGAAGAAACTGTAATGTCTCTGGTCCCACAATCAGAGCATATTCTTCCTCAAGAACATCTGGGATAAACTCTGGATTTTACATGTAATGTTTGAAATTATGTCTTTGTTCTGTAAAGGATATATGTAAAAGTTTTCTAACTGACATCTCACCTGAGCACACAGTTATCTTTATAGACACCATGCAGATGTCTCCAAAAACTCACTCCCACTGTCATCTTCCTTATTGTCACTATTCATCAATTCCTTTCTTTAAATGCTTTCCTTCACTATCCACCAGATAACTTCCCTTAACTTCCTAAAGATTGTGAACTTACTGTGATAAAAGTTTCTTGCACAAATAATTCCAGTGGCAAAGTTGAAAGCTCTAGGAATTTTAATTTTGGGGAATTTTGTTGCTTAGCTTTTTTATTTTTGGAATAAGGAAAACTCATTGTGCTTTTCTGTTCCTCAGCTGTCCTCAGTTAGAGAGTTACTACTGCAATAAACCTTGCTAACTTTCATTTGACACGTTCTTATGAGAAAAAGAGCACACAGGCATTTCACTCCTCTCTGTTCTGATCTGAATTTTGAGGTCATCTTCCTTAGGAGTTAGCAAAACTAAATGAGCTTTCTGGGGCTTCAGCTGGAATGAAGTTTTCCCATGTAGGTAGGTGTGTGACACCTTCATCATTATTATCCAGTGCAATCCCACTGAAAGGGGACTTCCTTATATCTATATATCTACTACTATATCTATATATCTACTATATATATATAGATAGATTTATATATCTATATATCTACTACTACCTAATGTCAATGGTATGCAGTGTTTACACAGGAAAGCTTGATAGCAGACTATTCTGTTCCTAAAAATTAGAAGGCAAAGAGAAAGATTTAATATTTATTATATTTTTTTAAGAGTAATACTTACTAAGTACTATTTGAGTTTGATTTAGTTTTTAAAATTTTGGGCAGGTGACACTGACTGCTCACCACTGTGAGAGAAAGGTCATCTATCTATTTGGCCACTGGAACATAAAGTTTTATTGCAAAATAAAGACAGGACATTCAAAGAAAAGCATTATGTACATTTATAATGCTGTTTAATAAGGGAAGTATTTTGAAATTTCTGAAAGGTTTTACAGAAGATGTTTTCTGCCATGATACTATTAAATTGGTAACATTGAAGCAATGTGGCTTTCCAAATAAATCAGTGTCAGCTCTAACTCACTAAGAAAGTAGGTTTTCTATGAACTACAGAGGGGAAATATACCCAGCTCCACGTATTTTTGAAGTTATATAGGTTGTGTCATCTGGAGATGATCTGTATAATTCACACTCTGCTTTCAATCTACATCAACAGCTCACAAAACCAAGACATACAGCTCTGCTATGTTACAAAAAGTAGACTCAACATGTATTTTGCAGCAAGTACTGTGCTCTCATGGAGAGTCCTGCAGTACATGCCATTCCTCTTGGTCCCTTGGTGAGGTGTCTTCTAACACATTACAACATTGCAAAGATCTGATTACTATTCATAGTGTTAATATATGACAGCTCAGCATTTTTAAACTGCATGTCTGATAGAAGAAGTAATGAATCGGATCTTCTTCATGTCCTGGTTCCCTTAATCAAAGCAACTGATGCTTTATTTAAACAGGAAGTCTCAACCCTATTGGTGGAATGACTTGCAGGCAACAGTTTGTAAGCAAAACTCGCAGAAAGAATGCTTGCTTATGTATGTTTTTGTAAGGATAGCAGGGGTTTGTATTAAGTGGATGCAAATGGTTATAAACAAAGAGACTAAATTTCTTTAACTTATTGCTTCTTACTTGGCAGATTTTAAAAGCAGCATGCTGCAGCAGGATATACTCATGAGGAAACGAGGTGCATGCTCACTTATGCTATTGTATGGATTGTGGGATTATGAGTATGTCAATTTGGTTTTAACCTTGCAAGAATATTCTGTGCCAGCTGCTAAACATTAATACTGCAGTCAGAGTGAACTAGCACTGTTTTACTTTATGCCCATGTACTGGCAATTTCCTGGTATAATTCGCTTAGGTAAAATCTGAGTTTTCTTTCAGATCAAGTCTTTAAAAACAAGTCTTGGTTGAAATATCAAATCGCTTCTCTCTGCCAAAAAAAAATGTTATAGCTGTTACTAAATATATGTCCTGGAACAGACTTGTTTAGCAAGAAAACAAAATAATTTTTACTTAATACCAAATTGCAAAGAAACTTGCAGCTATGCTGTATATTTGTGGGAGGTGAAGATCTTAGATAATTTGACAGATGTCACTTTAAAAAGAAGATACAGAATTAGTAATATGTGTGTTGTGCACAGATCTGCAATCCAGCATTAGTAATCTATTCCTGTCATTCTCAAATAGAGGGGAAAGTAGGTTAGTAGAGGGCCAGGATGTCTCCACACAGCAACCACAAAATGAGTGCTAAGGCCTGACTGATGAATATATTCTTCATCTATGCAAAATGCAATATATCTGCAACCCGTTATTTTTTTAAAATAATAAAAAGTTATTGTTATACCTAAGTTGCACTGGTAAATTAATAGGTTTTGTTCCAAAACTGACTTTCCATATATCTCACGTTCTCAGTGATGACTATGTTAGTTTTGAGGAAGGAAAAACTGAAAAATGTGTTTACAGTCAGCTAAGTTTTCACTTTAGACTCTAAACTCAAGGCAGAGAGGAACGTTTTCAAAGATGCCCAGGTCTGGGTTGGTGCCCAGCTGCGTGGGTGAGGCGAGTGAGTGGTGGTGGGCCTGGCACATGGCTCCTGCCCGACTTCCAGTTCATCTGATGGGAGCTCCAGCTCTAGAAGGCTGGCGAGCAAAGCACTCTCCCTCGGGACCTCAGCTTCTCCCAGGTCCCCCCGACTCTCCGCCGCCACACCATCCTGTCCGGGAAAAGAAAAGCACTGCGATGCGGCAGGCGCCTG